>NW_024387523.1:19249629-19413598 GCF_900408965.1 Simochromis diagramma | reverse complement strand
CCCCCTCTCCCCTGCCCCAAACCAAAACACACGGCCCTGACGTGGACGTTGACGAGTGCCTGGTTCCTTTCAGAGGTCGGTGTTCCTCAGGGTGTACATTCCAAGCAAACCAGGGAAATGTGGTATAAAGATCTGGGTAGCATGTGATGCCAGAAGCAGCTATGCCTGGAATATGCAGGTCTACACGTGGAAACCCAGTACTGGAAGGCCAGAAGAAAACCAGGCCATGCATGTTGTGCTGGACATGCCAACCAGCCTCCAAGGGCATAATATCACTTGTGACAACTGATTCACATCATATGCTCTTGGTCAGAAGCTGCTGAGAAGAAAGCATCGTAGGGGCAGTGAGGAAGAACAAGCCTGAACTTCCCCCTGCACTGTTATGGAGGAAGAGAGGCACTCTCATCAAAATTTGCTTTCACTGACACACACACTCTTGTGTCATATGTTCCCAAGAAGAATAGAAATGTCATTCTGATGAGCATGCTGCACAAAGACGTTGCTGTCAGCACCACAGAGGACAGGAAGCCCCTTATGATCCAGGACTTCAACAAGAACAAAGGAGGCATTGACTACCTTGATAAGGTAATGTAAAGTTTCATACATCATGCATTTAATTTTATTTTTATTTATGTCAATCATAGCATTTTGTATACTACAGATTCAATATTGTTCCCAATCTCATATTTATTGTTCCTTTTATTGCAGCTTATTGGTACATACACCCATAGCTGGACTGGCCATCGGGCATTTGCCCGGTGGGCCATTGGTGATTTTTTTGTATTTTATAGGCCGATGTGGGTTTTTTTTTTTTTTTTTTTTTTTTTTTTTTTTTCGTAAAGGTATAAACAATTAAAGGTAGTGGATTGGCCAGATGCTGGCAGATGTGTAAGAATAACTCAATTGGTTGGTGGTGGCTATGGCAGAGCTTCCACAGATTCAGTAACATTAGCAAGTGGTGGAGGCCAGCAGGTGGATGAGGGAAAGGGGAGGCAGGAGAGACCCGGGGCGGCCGCCGGTCCGAGTATCAGGGGAACTGAACTTCAGGTAAGAAGTTATGATCTGCAGTCTATCTGGGTCAGATATAAACCAAGTTTAGGTGTACGCTGTTGTGACAGTGATGTACACTGTCTTGTTGGTATATGTATGATGTCTATAGATTTTATACCAGATAAAAACTTTGGTTGTAAGATTCAGATAATTACTTATTAAAAGCTAGACATTTTAAATGAGAATAAGGAAGAAAAGTATTTCTTTGTGCTCCCTTTTCCCTGTTAATGCCCTACCTGGCCCCCTGGCAAAACTATGCTAGACCCGCCCCTGCACAGTTACCAGCTGTCAGCTACGTAGAAAAGGATCCTGGTGTTATTTGTCTCTGAGAAACAGTCCATAGGTTCCCTTCAACTAATACATGTCACCTAAAAGGTAAACCTGTTTCTCCATCACCTGTTCAGATGATTCAGTATGGACATCTCCTGGTTTCATCTTCATGTTTCCCTCTCACCACATATCCAAACCGATATCATGACCGTCATGATAGAGGTTGCCATGTTAGAAAAAATATTTTTGCCCTGCCATGCTGTTTATTGATGTGGTAAATAAATCATTTATGAAAATATCACTAAATCGTTCATTTATTATTTTTAATATTCAGTAATGATCATGTCTCACCTCTAGTCTTCTCTGTCTTAATGTCAGGTTTCCACCATGTGTTGTAGATAGTTCAGGAGGTTAACTCAACCAAGCAGTCTTTGGGTTTCGGCTAAGTACTGTTTAGAATACCAGAATAGGGAGAATGGTGTAGGTTTAAGTTTATTAGATACATATGTACCAACAAGACAGTGTACATCAATGTCACAACAGAGTTTGTTTTCATTCAAAAGCTTTATGGTTTTTCCTATAATACCTGGTGGGCCGGTCTCTAGCCAAAATGCCTGGGCCGATTTTTTTTGTCCCATTCCAGCCCTGCATACACCTGCAAGCGAATGACAGCCCGCTGGCCTGTGGCACTGTTCCACAACATCCTTGATGTGTCTGCTTTCAACGCATATGTGGTGCGGACAGCCATCGACCCAACCTGGAATCAGGGGAGGAGTTTCAAGAGGAGACTTTTCCTAGCAGACCTGGGGAAAACTTTGGTGATTCCTCTTATTCAACAGCACCAGTACATTCCCTGCACACCAGCCTCTGCCAGTCTGGTTAAGAGTGTGAAAGCCCCAGCCGCTGCCCTGACTCTCCCCCAACAAGCAAATGGGCAGAAAAGGAAGCGCTGTGAGCTCTGTGGCCCTAGAGACAACAAAACAAGCCTAAGATGCTGCAAATGTGATGCCTATGTTTGCAAGGCCCACTCTCATCTTAGTGTCACTTGCCACTCATGTGCATGAATACACACACACACACACACACACACACACACACACACACACACACACACACACACACACACACACACTCACTCTTCATGTTGAGTTTGGTGTTTGGTTTTCCATAAATTTTTTACATGTCATGTTCATTTTGTAATACATTTGTATTGCCTATTTGTATTTTCACTGCAGTTATTTTATGTCTAATTCTATTAATTAATGTTAAACACTACTTTAAGACATTGTTCAAAGCTAAAGAATGTTTGAATAAAAATTTGGTGGTGAAAAGTTGCTTTTGTGCTAATTTAAGAGCAGTTAAAAAAAAAAAAAAGTAAGGGGCGAGAGGTGAACACAACAGGGGGGATACTAAGTAACAGGAGTAACAAAGTCAACCTAAATGCATGAGCCTTTTATGAGCAAAAAGACCTCTGCTTAACCTTGGACAATTTGGCAAGCCTTTTTTCAAGACTCAAGTCAGGAATATGGGCTTGCAATAACAGAAATCCAGGTTAGCTCACGTTTTTCCAAATTAAGGCCCTTTCATTGGACACTGAATGTGCGGCACTCACCGCTAACTAAGTGAAGGGCCCAAAATTTGTGTTGCGCTGGTCGCTGTGCTCTGCTTGTAAGTCATTTTTTTGTGGCTGCTCTACATGTACTAGATGCACCTGCTGCTTGTCATTTCGAAACATGTATCTTTCTGACTTTATATCCTCTATGAGAGTTTGTGTTGTATTATGTTCAAATGTTAAAAAAACAGAATCACTCATTCAAATAGAAGAAAGCTTTCTAACTATCCCGACTAGTATAGAGTGTGTTATTTCCACAACACCTCTTTCCCCCCCGAGGTCCACAGAACTGTTGAAAGGGCTCTGGAGCCCCCCATACATGCACATTAACCTGTGACAAAAAGTTCACTGAACAAACAAAATGCACAGAACCTTTTCCTTAGTCATGTGGTTTAACTCAGAGGAGCTACAGCTTTCAATTCTATTGAAGGTAAACCACGGTTGAACTTTGACCGCAGTATGCATGAGTACTCCGTGCTAAGCAGCTAGAAACCATTATTGCATGGCACAACAATAGACACGAATGGGGTGTTTTAAAAAATCTCAGTTTTCGGTGATTCGAAACGCCGTTTACGTGTGGACGAAAGGCCCAAACGCATAGAAACAGCTGCATTTTCAAAAATACCCGTGCAGGTGTGCACATAGCGTAAAAGAGTTAGTAGTGTATTTTATTACTACCTGTAATTTATTGAAGATTACTTGTATTTACTTAATTGTTTACTAAATGTTTGAGGTGTGAAATAAACCGCAATGGAGTTTGAAAACAAAATATGGGTGTGTGTGGTTGGAGGATATGTGTGTGTGTGTGTGTGTGTGTGTGTGTGTGTGTGTGTGTGTGTGTGTGTGAGGGGGGGGGGGATGTTAGGTGGTGGGGGGCGCAAACATTTTTCTTGTAAAACAAAGGGGGGCCTAGCAAAAAAAGGTTGGGAACCACTGATCTAAGAGTTAAAAGAAGAATTGAAATTAAGAAATTCAATATTCTACCATGAGCCATGCGTAGAAATGATGTCTCCTTGGATGGCAAATCACAGGAAAAAGTGCTGAAGTGTGCTCCTGTTTGTTGTCTTCAAGGTTATTCCTTTATTCGCTGTGCTCATATTCCATTTTAAACTGACACAAGTCACAACATGAAAATCAGATGAGAGCAACTCAAACTTCAAACTGAGACTGGAGTTATGATTTGAATGCATTCACTCCATCCTTTCCATCTCCTGAGACTCTTGATAATTTAGTCAAGAAATTGTTCTGTGTTTGTTTGTGAACCCTGCAGTCCCAGGTGGGTTATTCCAAAAAGATACAACACAATAGAAGGTTGCACAACTTCAGATTCTTAAAAGCAGTTGTTGTATGCTGTTGTATTCGCCCATCTCCATTTCCACTTCAGAAAATTAAGGTATGGTTATCACACACACGAAGAGTGGCCAGCTCAGGATTCTGAAATTACTCATCACCTTTAAATAGCATCCAAGCTTCAAGGTCTCTTAGACCACCATCCTTTTTATTATGTAGATCATAATCCCTCATCTGCTCGTGGAGGGGCCTATTTTCTTGTAATGCAGACAAATGGAAAGGTGATCATAGCACTTAATCTTCGCAGGGATTTCCTCTTGTTCTCTATGTCTGTCATTTATCTTCAAACACCAAAATGACCTTTTGGTGTTTGGGCTTGAGGGAGGATTCATCTGTCACCCTATAAATGCCTCCTTTCTGTTGATTGGAACACTATTTGCATCTAAAGCTGAGCAATAAAACTTGATATTGTACTATATTGGACATAAAAAATCCACTGAAGTATCGCTAATGAGGGCACCATGGTGGTTTGCACTGTTGCCTCACAGCAAAAAGGTCCTGGGTTCAATCTGTATGGAGTTTGCATGTTTTCCCTGTTTTTGCGTGGGTCCTCTTTAGCTACTCGGGCTTCCTCCCACAGTCCAAAGACATGCAGTTACTAGGGTTAGGTAACTCTAAATTATACCCATAGATGTGAATGTGACTGTGAATGGTTGTCTGTCTCTTTGTATTAGCCCTGCGGCAAACTGGTGACTTGTCCAGGGTGTAACCCCCTCCTGCCTTGAGCTGAGATAGACTCCAGCCCCCCTACAGCCCTGATTAGGATAAGAGGATAGATGGATAGTGCTAATGTCTTTTCTGGTATTGTATAATACCAGAGAGGAGAAAGTGTGGTGCATCCCATACACAGATTTGTTTATTCTGGATTTATTCAACTTGATCATTGTACACACATTATAGCACCTTTACACAAATAACAATGTAGGTTGATGAACGGTGGGCTGAATCAGCTCTCTCAAACTGCCCCCAATGTGGGGATACAGATGCATAGATCAGCAGCTGAAGACAC
Source organism: Simochromis diagramma (assembly GCF_900408965.1). NCBI lineage: Eukaryota > Metazoa > Chordata > Actinopteri > Cichliformes > Cichlidae > Simochromis > Simochromis diagramma. The sequence goes on along the minus strand of NW_024387523.1, from coordinate 19,408,307 downwards.
TTTTATAAAGTTGTGATTTCTGTTATACTTCTTTAAAACTGAATTGAATGAAATTTTATTTAATTAAGGTTTAATTATATAGCACAAAATCACAACAACAGTCACCTCCAGCTGCTTTATTTTTTAAGGTAAAGACCTTAGAATAATACAGAGAGAACTCCAACAAGAAGAATACCTCCTATGAGCAAACACTTTGGCAACAGTGTGAAGGAAAAACTCCCTTTAACAAGAAGAAACCTCTGGCAGAACCAGAGTCAGGAAGGGGCTAGTTGGGGTGAAGGAAGGGAGGAGAATAGACACACTGTAGAACTGATTCAGAGATTAGCACATAGTGAGTAAAAGAGGTGACAAAAAAATCAACTCAAAGTTTGATTGAAGTCTGCTTAAAGTAAAAAATGAATAGTTGGTCTATTGTGATACTAGAGCCAAGCCTCAGACTCATTGTCTAATGACAAAGTTTACATTACCCAGACCCAAGGTGGTCCTGTAACAACAAGAGGGTGAACGGTACCCATGTTTTGATGAATAATGTGTACATGTAGATGGAAAGGTCTGGGCAAGAAACAGTGGGAAAGCAATTTTTTCACGCTGCGTGATCTCAGTCGTGGCATCGTCACCCTGGTGTAGAGATTCAAGAAAAAAACTCAGTTTTTCATATCCTTAAAAATTCTACTGTGAGAAGAAGGAAAAAAACATAAAAGATATGAAAGAACAAACCATTTTTGTAAATTTGCCTGTTTTACTACCACAAAGGATTAAAAAAAAACTTGTGCCCTGATTTCAGAGAGCATGCATTTAATTTTGAAGACTGAAGGTAAAAAGACACAGAAAGTAGTAAAAGGATAGCAGAGCATGTTGGTCATGTTCACAGGTCCTAGACTTATTGACTGTATAATCCTCATATCTAAAATGCTGCTAGTTTAACAAATACTTTTTTAGCCTCTGAATTTCATATTTTGTATAAAAACAATTTTAATTTCTAAACAGTTAATGCAGTCATTTTATTAAACACCTTGAATTAAAGCTGAAACCAAACAATCAAATCTCAATTGCTTGATGTAAAACAAACTTGGGTGGTGTACAGTGTTAAAATTTAAAATTTCCTTGTTATTCAGTCTCTCTGATAGCTTTGGTGCCAAAGTCCTTATGGCAGCTCTGCAGCCACAGATGTGAGTGGTTATATATGGGGACACATTGCAAAGTGTTTTTAGAAGGTGTTTTTAGATGCAGCACATCTTTAATTTGTGCTGCTCAGCTGTTTGCTTCTCATGGACAAATCTCTTTTCTAAGTTCCTTAGGTTGTTGGTTATATTTGTCACAAATTTGCTTTGCCTCAAGTGACTCTCAACACAGTCTGGAAGTGTTTCTGAGAAGCGGCATAACCTCTATCAATGCATTGTTTACTGGTCATGGCAATGGTCCCATCTATGCATTCTGTACACCCACACACTGAGGCAACTCAGTTTGATTCAATTCTAAGTCCTTATCTTAGGACCATTTACCTTTTACCATCTAAAATTCAATAAATCTTTTCGCTTTAGTTCTACCTTGAATTGCTTTGCAAAATAGCTCCACAAAGTCCTTCTCATTCACTAAGCAACATGTAAACTATTGTGTAGGATTAGATGAGGAAAGAAAAGCACTGTCTGTGCTTTCATATAGCTATTGTGCAAAAAACACTTGGACCAGAAGATAACATAAGACTTTACAGAACAAATTTACTAATTATCACACCATCAGCTGAAAGTACACAAAATGAAGAAGGAACAAAAAAAAATTATATGGCGTTTTTCTTGATAAAATCGTACTTTTCCCTACTCTTATTTTATGTTTTTTGTGCGACTTATAAGGTCAGTTTTGTTTTTTTAGTTACAGCATGTCAAAATGAAAAAAAAAATAACTGTAAAATCAGACATGTTATCTTGTGCTGAAAAGAATGGTACCAAAATAGGCATGGAAAACATCCATTCATCCATCTTCTAACGCTTATCAAGTGCTGGGTCGCGAGGGCAACAGCCTAAGGCTACGTCTACACTAATCCGGATAAATTTGAAAAAATGCTCTAAAAACGGTCCGCAGCCACACTGTCGTGTTCAATCATTTTCATCCATACTGAATACACTACGTTCCTGTACCGTGCATGCGTGAAATGCAAGACGATTGACCTGCGTCACTTCCATCTGCCATTTATTTACTTTCCGGCTCTTTGAAAAGTTGCACAAAATGTCAAGGAAAAGTGTCGAGTTTTATCTGGAGCATGTACAAACTGATATTAATCTTTAATAGGGCTGTCAAAATTGACAGCAAACGAAACAACTGCTGTACAATGCCATCCACCATCTTAACTGAATTGGTGACATGACTGCATCATATGACTAAAATGTGTCATCGTTTTCGCAGTCCACACAGCAACGCAAAAACCGCGTTTTCAAATTTATCCACTTTAGAGAGCGTTTTCAGAAAGATCAGTTTTCCTTGACCAAAACACTGTCTCTGTGTGGACGGAAGGCCAAAACAGAGAGAAAAAGATGCGTCTTCAAACCAAAATGCATCAGTGTGGACATGGCCTAAGCAGAGAAGTCCAGACCTTCCTCTCCCTGGACTACTTCCTCCAGCTTGTCCGGGGAACACCAAGGCATCCACAGGCCAGCCGAGAGATATAAAGCCAAGAAATATAATCCGTCCAGTGTGTCCTGGGTCTGCCCCGGGACACACTGGAGCCTGGAACACCTCACCCAGGAGGCATCCTTATCAGATGCCTGAATCACCTCAACTGGCTCCTTTCGATGTGGAGGAGCAGTGGCTCTACTCAGAGCCCCTCCTAGGTGGCTGAACCCTATCTCTAAGAGAGAGGCTAGCCACCCTTCAGAGGAAGCCCATTTACACCTCTTGTATTCTCAATCTCATTTTTTCAGTCACTACCCACAGCTTGTGACCATAGGTGAGGGTAGAGACGTAGACTGGTAAATCAAGAGCTTCGCTTTTACACTCAGCTCTCTCTTCACCACGATGGACCGGTACAACGTCCGCATCACTGCAGCCGCAGCACCAATCCATCTGTCAATCTCCCACTCCCTTCTCCCGTCACTTGTGAACAAGACCCCGAGATACTTAAACTCCTCCACTTGGGGCAGGAACTTGTCCCTGACCCAAATTTGGGACTCTACCCTTTTCCGGCTGAGGACCATGAACAGATTTGGAGGAGCTGATTCTCATTTCCACCGTTTCACACTTGGCTGCGAACAGTTCCTGTGCGAGCTGGAGGCCATCACCCAATAAAGCCAACAAAACTGTACAATATAAAGTGCCTTGAGGTGACTGTTGTTGTGATTTGGCGCTATATAAATAAAATTGAATTGAATTGAACTGAATTGAATAGAACCGCATAATCTGCGAAAAGCAGAGATGAGATTCTGAGACCACCCTAGTGAAAGCTACTGGGCTATGCCTAGAAATTCTGTCCATAAAAATTACGGATGCGAGGAGTGTAATCCCCCTACACTTGGAACGTACCCTCTGGTCCCCCTTCTTAAAGATGGGAACCACCTCCTAAGCCTGCCAGTCCAGAGGTACTGCCCCTGATCTCTACGCAAAATTGTAGTCAAAAACGGTCAGTTGTACCGTAGACAATTTAGTAAAAGTAAATCTAGTTTAAAGCTAAAACCATCACAGATTGTATCCTTGATAAGTAAGAATATGAACAATAAAATTACCAGATTTAAATGCATGAGTTTTAGTTTACAGTACCATACCACCTTTATTTATAAAGCACTTTAACAAAAAACCAAGGTTCACAAAGTGCTGTACATACAAATAGCATAAACAAAAAATAAAATCAAACATGTTTAAAAAAGTGTAGCAGTAGGATTCGGGGATTTGCATTTTCAAAAGATATTGATTTTTTTAGATTTCAACAATGTTTTAAATGTTTAATTGAGATTTTGTATTTTTTTTTAATAAGTCCTCTTATCCAACTTACAAATGATTATATAAACAGATAACATTAAAAGGTAAATTATACATTCATTTAAATAAAAGATGTTTTCTTGCACATACATACATATTTTTCTTTAATTCACTATCAAATCAGGAAACATTTCATTTCAGTGCAACTCTATTGGTTCTCCATAAAGAACAGCTCATGGAACACAACAAACCACTAAAGTTGGCTCTTTAGATTACTTCAAAAGATTGAAAGGACAGGTCTGTCACAGTGGCTATGATTCCAAAAAAACCAAACAAAAAACCCCAAACAAATAAACAAAGAAAAAAACAAGAACAAAAAGTAAACACATAACCAACAATGGCATTTCTTTTATATATTATATGGTCTTTATGACTGTGTTTCATATTAGCATTTCAGATTCAGATTATTACAGGAGGAAACGTATGAGTGAATGAAGAGATTAATGAGTGAATCTGTCACTAACATGTTTTCTTCAAAAGATCTGTTCTGTAGCCTCATATCTAAATTACAGAACCTTTTTTTGGGGGGAATAATACATGTTTAATGCAAATGTCTAGAAAGAAATAAAAAGCATGGTGGGTGACTGGTCTCTCTCTCACTCACACACGCACAAATCTATTCCACCTCATCCGTTTAATTCTGTGATGGAATAGTAATTACATGTTTTAGATTGTTTTTGAATGAATGAATGAGAATTACGACCAGACAAAAACTACTCATAAATTTTCTACGTATTCTTTACTACATAAAAAATAAAAATACATATTCTTGTTTAAATTATTCACTTCTAAGAAAGAGCCTGGTGTCAAAAAAATGCTTTCAAGTAGATATGACCCTGGTGAGACCATTATTATAATATTTATAATTTTATCCTTTTAGTGTCTCAGCTCTGCCTGTTGTCTGAAACCTATCATGTCATTTTTAAAATGCACTATTTTGCTTCCAGAAAATGCATTTCAAAAAGCTTTTCTCACTTTTGTTAACAACCATGAGGTATAATCCCCCTCTAAAACTATTCTGTATACAGTGTTTTGTACAGTTCAGCACTTTTCTTCAGGGAGGTCACATTTAGAGATGCATTTTTCAGAGAACAACATTCTTGTCATGATTAACTGACTTGGAACAAATCAATATCGCCCACAGCGTGAGGGGGAGAAAAAAGAGGAGGGAAGAGAGACATGCAAGAGTCTTTCTGAAAGTCTGTGACCTTCAAATTACTGGATAGCTCATACCATGTGACAGAAATCAATTTATATAGATGAAAGTCGATGAAGATGGAGATTTGTGGCTCAACGGGAAAAAGAAAAATGTTTCAAATCATTACCTAGAGGCTGTGTTTGCTCAAATGTGTAATTTCAATCTATAAAAACTGAGTTTTTGTTTTTTGTTTTTGTTTAGATTTTTTTTCTGAAAACACTGTACAGTTTTCCAAATGCATTGCATAACCCATAAAAATTAATCATAACCTGTTATTGCTGACAATGATTTAATGAATCATTAGCTGAAACAAACTTCTGTCAGGTGTCATATTATGCCATCTGCCATTTGGCTGAACATCTAAACATCTTGAATTCTCTGGTTCATTTTTGTGCATACTAGTTGATGAATTTTAGTCCTAGTCTGTTTATGGAGTTTATTTAGTTCCTTCAGTGTTTACTTCTGTTTCATCCTCCTGTTTTTTATCCTTCATGTTCACCATGTTTCTCTGTTTCAATTATTGTTTATTCATGTTCTGTTTTACTTTGTTAGTTAACTCCTGTGTATTGCATTTAGTTCTATTTCCCCATTTCTCATCATCTAGATTACTTCGGCTATGCGTTGTTACTCTGATGTTTCCATGTAGTCTTAGTTTGCCTGTATTCTTTGTTACCCTGACCCTGTTTTTAGGCTGTTTGTCTGCCTGTGTTTTGTATTTTTTTTAACATCTACTGCTAACCTTGGTTTTTAGTTTCCATTTTTTGTCTCTGCTTTCAACTTTTGTTATCATGGGTTGATCAGCATACATAAATGGCTTGCCTTGTGTTTAGTGATGTCGGTCAGGAACGAAACAAGTCTTAGAGCCAGCTCTTTTAAGTGAACAATGGGATCTGGTTCCTGCCTTGGAGCCGGAGATGCTTTTTGGTTTTTTTCCTCTCTATTTTTTTCTGTTGAAGTTAACTACATGACATGTACTGATGTCTTAGTGCCTGCACCAAATTGGTCTGCACAAAGCAGGAAGGAGTGGAGATGGGTTACAGACCCAGCACAAACACAGGAACAGAAGAGAGGGAGACAAGTGAGAGAGAGAAAGAGATCAGCCGATACAAAGACAACAAATTGGAAAGGTGAGAAAATGAGTGACAATAGCTTTTTATCTGAATGCTGCTTTTTTTTATTTTTGTTTTGCATATTTTATTTTATGTTTTATTGTGTGTTTCTCTATGTTGTTTAACTGCAAAAAGTTTATAAAAATGATACAATCAGAGATTGGATCTTTTTGTCAAATTGACAAGACAGAGGGAGACAAGTGAGAGTATTTGTTTGAGTTAAAATGTGATTATCTATCTATCTATCTACTTATATATATATATATATATATATATATATATATATATATATATATATATATATATATATTAGGGATGCAACGATACTCGTATCTATATTCAACCGTTCGATACAGTGCTTTCGGTTCGGTACACATATGTATCAAACAATGCAAAATTTTTAATTTATTTTATCAACTTTCCTTCTGATGATGCTGTCTGTGTTGAGCGCTCAGTGGATCTGCGCTCGACAGTGCAGCCTAGGCGGAGTAGTCGAACCCAGATTCACTGAGCAAGCTACCGGTAGCCAGACAGAAGTTAAGCTCTCCTTGCAACATGGCAAATTGAACCTCCCCCCCCCTCATTCAGATGTGGCGTTTGGAACTATTTTGGTCTTCATGTGACGTAAGCGTGTCATGGACTAAAGTAAAACAGTATGTTGGATGTGCCACGCAATGCTCAATTACATGGGTGGGAGCTAGTGTGTTAGCGCAGTTAGCTCGTTAACGTGTTGGCCGTCCAGCCCCATGCACGGGGCGATCCGCGGTAGCTCGTTAACGGAGATTTGCCGTGTTGTGGCGTTAACGTCATTTCAACGAGATTAACCTGAAAGCACTAGTGGGAACACAACAAATATGACTGCACATTTACGCCGACATCATCCTAGTGCAAAGACAAGTGGAAGCAGAGAAAAACAACAAGCACGCATGCTACAAACGTTACCCGAGTCATTTAGACAGCCGTTAGCACATGATTCTTCTTATGGGGACCTGATATGTTTAATATGCTGCTGAGAATATAGCCCAGAAGAAGCGTATAGTATAGCTTTTATTTCGGAAAGAGACATTTCTCTGTAATAAACTCTCTTTTCCAAAGATGAGTGATTCCTCAATCAGATACAGGGCTCGCAAAATCGCTAGCCCGACGTCCCGGGGCTAGCAATTCTTCCAGTCAGGCTACCAAAATCTATCTCTGCCCTGCCCGTCGGCCTATCGTAGGAAGGAAAAATATATGTCAATGCTTTTGCATTCTTTCGGAAATGTAGCTGGGTAATTATGTCATTGGCATCGGTGAGCCACTGTCAATATGTGACATATTGAAATCGCGTTTGAATTTGCGCTTGTTTTTTTGCTTTCCCTTTGCAATCGCGCGAACTGTGTATAGAGAGCGACAGCACTGATCTGGTGAGTGATGATAATTTGCGCACCAATTCCTCTGACATCGTCTTATCAATCGTTAGCTTACTACGCAAACATGACACGTGAAATCTACCGCAGCAAGCTTAAACATGTGAGAGGTTGATCGCGCAGAGAATCGCTGAGCATTATGTGAGTGCGTGTGTAAAAGCAGCAGGATATATATTTTAGTTCTGCTGAGCCAAATAAGACAGGTCAGGGTGAAGAAGTGACAGCCAAAGAAAAGCTTACCACAAAACGGAGAAAGTTATGACAAATCAGACTATAAGGCAAAAAGAAAGTGCAGCTTTATGGTTTCATGGACAAAAGAATTTCTGTGGCTGCAATATAACAAGCTAAATAACCAGGGCTGCACATAAGTGGTCCGCAGGTGTGCATTCGCTGTCAAAATAAAAAACGCGCACAAGATAAGAAGTTGCAACGCGTGTTTGCATACATAAGATTTTCAGGAGGAGGACAGACATTTGTTTAGAACTCTTAAAGATGTCGAAGAAGCTCCTTTAAGCAATTACTTTGGTGTTCCTCCACCTCCAAAGAAATGTCAGAAGGAGTCCGAACCACAAAAGAAGCACGTATTCTCGGAAAAGTAGTTGCAGGAGGTGAGCTGGCTTCAAACAAATGATGAACGCACAGAGATGTGGTGCGGAATGTGCCGTGAAAATTTAATAAATGACAAATTAAAAAGGCATGAACGGTTTTTTTTTTGTATCGAAAAAATATCGCGACACCAAAGTATCGAACCGAACCGAACCGTGAATTTTGTGTATCGTTGCACCCCTAATAATATATATATATATATATATATTATAATATATATATTATATATCTATATATATATCTATATCATACAGTGGGGCAAAAAAGTATTTAGTCAGCCACCGATTGTGCAAGTCCCCCACCTAAAATGATGACAGGTCAGTAATTTGCACCAGAGGTACACTTCAACTGTGAGAGACAGAATGTGAAAAAAAAAATCCATGAATTCACATGGTAGGATTTGTAAAGAATTTATTCGTAAATCAGGGTGGAAATAAGTATTTGGTCAATAACAAAAATACAACTCAATACTTTGTAACATAACCTTTGTTGGCAATAACAGAGGTCAAACGTTTACTATAGGTCTTTACCAGGTTTGCACACACAGTAGCTGGTATTTTGGCCCATTCCTCCATGCAGATCTTCTCTAGAGCAGTGATGTTTTGGGGCTGTCGCCGAGCAACACGGACTTTCAACTCCTGCCACAGATTTTCTATGGGGTTGAGGTCTGGAGACTGGCTAGGCCACTCCAGGACTTTCAAATGCTTCTTACGGAGCCACTCCTTTGTTGCCCGGGCGGTGTGTTTTGGATCATTGTCATGTTGGAAGACCCAGCCTCGTTTCATCTTCAAAGTTCTCACTGATGGAAGGAGGTTTTGGCTCAAAATCTCACGATACATGGCCCCATTCATTCTGTCCTTAACACGGATCAGTCGTCCTGTCCCTTTGGCAGAAAAACAGCCCCATAGCATGATGTTTCCACCCCCATGCTTCACAGTAGGTATGGTGTTCTTGGGATGCAACTCAGTATTCTTCTTCCTCCAAACACGACGAGTTGAGTTTATACCAAAAAGTTCTACTTTGGTTTCATCTGACCACATGACATTCTCCCAATCCTCTGCTGTATCATCCATGTGCTCTCTGGCAAACTTCAGACGGGCCTGGACATGCGCTGGCTTCAGCAGCGGAACACGTCTGGCACTGCGGGATTTGATTCCCTGCCGTTGTAGTGTGTTACTGATGGTGACCTTTGTTACTTTGGTCCCAGCTCTCTGCAGGTCATTCACCAGGTCCCCCCGTGTGGTTCTGGGATCTTTGCTCACCGTTCTCATGATCATTTTGACCCCACGGGATGAGATCTTGCGTGGAGCCCCAGATCGAGGGAGATTATCAGTGGTCTTGTATGTCTTCCATTTTCTGATGATTGGTCCCACAGTTGATTTTTTTCACACCAAGCTGCTTGCCTAGTGTAGATTCACTCTTCCCAGTCTGGTGCAGGTCTACAATACTTTTCCTGGTGTCCTTCGAAAGCTCTTTGGTCTTGGCCATGGCGGAGTTTGGAGTCTGACTGTTTGAGGCTGTGGACAGGTGTCTTTTATACAGATGATGAGTTCAAACAGGTGCCATTCATACAGGTAACGAGTGGGGGACAGAAAAGCTTCTTACACAAGACGTTACAGGTCTGTGAGAGCCAGAGATTTTCCTTGTTTGAGGTGACCAAATACTTATTTTCCACCCTAATTTACGAATAAATTCTTTACAAATCCTACCATGTGAATTCATGGATTTTTTTTTCACATTCTGTCTCTCACAGTTGAAGTGTACCTCTGGTGCAAAATTACTGACCTCTGTCATCATTTTAAGTGGGGGAACTTGCACAATCGGTGGCTGACTAAATACTTTTTTGCCCCACTGTATATATATATATATTTACATATACATATAAAATTAGTCTAGCTGCTTTCTTCCAAGCCTCTTAGACCATTTCCCTCTTTTTTTTTTCTTTTTTCTTTTTTTTACACATTGCACCTTGCTTGTATCCTTGTTGTTGCTAGGCAAACAACTATTTTCAAGACCATCTGTAGTAGAGAATTATTTAGCTCTAAAAATATTTGGTTTGGTAAGGAGTCCCATGGGATAATCTAACACATTTTAAATTTAGGCCCACACCTATCAATCAACAACAAATTCATGGTGTTTATTCATCCCTGAGCGTTTTATTTCAGTGGTTCAATGTGTGTCCATACTAATATTTGATGTATTTTACGGTGAAAAAAACTTTTTGTTACCAAACATTTTATCCAGTTGCATAATTCTGAAAATATAATTACCTTGACGTAGTTAAATCCTAACTCAAAGCAAAACCAGAGTAATGAATGTACTGCTCAGTGCATCTTCCACTTAGAACAAAATGACTGGACAGCTTATGCAAAACTCAAAGTGAATGAGGTATGGGTATGCATCAAATTATTCTCTTGAGGATATATCAGTTCCTCAACAAAAGTTTACCTTCTTTTTTGTACTTTTTTCAATAGCACCTGCCATTCTTCTATAATTGATTGTTAAAAGCAGTTTGTCTCATCTGTGAATCACATTGTGGCTTATTACAGGCATTTTACCCGTTCTATATATGAGTCAATTTATTTCCCAAAGACTGCAATTTCTTTTGTTTATAGAATGGAAATGAGTTTGTATCAAGATGAAAAGGAATCACAATTTTATTTTATCGATGCTTGCTTGATTGTGATAATGAGATTACATTGTACACCAGCAATTTTAAGATATCTCCAGTGACAATGATGGACAACAAACATAAAACAAATACCAGGGCTGTGATGATGTCATTGCATATAAAACAAGGTTTAGGAATTTTTAGTCCCTTTCAGACTTTCTATTAATGTGTTGACATCTTAATGTCTCAACTTAATGCACACTATATGGACAAAAGTATTAGGCCAAAAAAAACATTACTGCTAGAGAAGCTTTCATTAAACTCAGCTCAGTGTTTGTGTTGATGTTAATGCCAAGAAACTCTGAACTCTGCAGTTATTGATTCATCAGAGTGCTGACTGGGGTCGCCGAGTTATACCATGCTCTTTTAGTGTAAAATTAATTATATAAATTGACTAGAATTACCACATTGCAGGTGTATGCTTTTGTCATGCTGGTAGGTTGCAGTGTATATCCATGTCTGTTAGAGTCACGTAGTACTTTGAAGCATGTTAAAAAAAAAAAAGTGTTATTCAAAGGTTGCATGAAAATACTCAACTTAGAGCAGGACTACAAGGTTAGCTTGGAGTACTGTGTTTAATTTTCCGTAATGCACTGTTTTGGACTGGTGAGCAGGGGCTCTGGACTCTGGATGTTGTAGTTCCTGTGAAAAAAGCCTCAAATCAGAAGTACACGACTCCCTGGTATCATTCTTGCACCTGAAAACGGATAACTTGTAAGCTGGAGAGAAAATGGCTTCTCACAAATTTAGAAGATCATCATTTAGCCTGGAAAAATAGCTTGTTGCTTTATAAAAAAAAAACAACAACAACAAAAAAAAAACCTTAGTAAAGCTAGAACATCTTATTTTCTTTAATCAGTGATGAATATTGAGTGATGAAAAGTTTGCCTTCAGCACTGTAGCCAGGCACTGTTGAGCCAACCATTCCTTTAACGTTAACTAGTAATGACTTCATGAATTTCTTCATAAAGAAAATTTTAACCATTTGAGAAAAAATTACTCATAATCATCCCACAGATGTAACATTACATACAGCTACTTTCAGTACCATTGATATTTATTTAGAGTGTTTTTCTCCAATTGATCTTTCTGATTTCACTTCAGTAATTACTTCTGCCAAACTATCAATGTGTCTTTTGGACCCCATTCCTACAAGACTGTTTAAAGAAGTCAAAGAAGCATTAATTAATGATTCAATCTTAAATATGAGCAACCTGTCTCTAATTATCGGCTATACCACATGACTCCAAGCTGGACTCCATTACCTTAAAAGCTATCTCATGACCCAGCGGTCTTAGCTAATCATAGGCTAATCTCCAACCTTCCTTTTATCTCAAATTCTCAAAAGAGTAGTTGTCAAACATCTAACAGATCATCTTCAGAGGAATGGCTCATTTGAAGATATTCAGTTATGTTTCACAGCCCGTCACAGCACAGAAACGGCTTTAGTGAAGGTTACAAATTATTTTCTTATGGCCTCTGACAGTGGACTCATCACTATCCTGCTAGACCATTACAGGTACAAGTGCAGTGGTTTCATATTTATCTAATAGACTCTGGTTTATTCATGTAGAGTTAATTATGGACTTCCACAGGGATCTGTGCTAGGACCAATTCTTTTTACATTATACATGCTTCCCTTAGGCAGCATCATTGGAAGACCTAGCATACACTTTAACTGCTATGCTGATGATACCCAGCTTTATCTATCCATGAAGCCAAATAACACACAGCAGTTAGTCAGTTACAGATACTTCTGATCTTAGCTTTTGTGTATAAAGCACAGCTGTCAAGAGAATAAATTTCATCCTTTCCCACCTAGACCAGTGAGCCATCCAGCCAAGCCTACCCCTAGGGCGGCCCAGGAGGTAAAAACAAAGAGATTCAACTGCCCACTGGGTTGCAAGGCACTCTTTTTCTACAGTGCGGTACCAGGCTGCTCGCCCTGACAGTTTCCTGCTGGACTCAACAGAGCAATTAACCCCCATTACCTCCTGGACCAGATGGCCCCCAGCCCTCTGTTTGAATCGTTGGTCAGGAGAAAGAGGAGAAAGTAATGACACACTCTCGTCAGTGTTTTATTTACAGTATGCTTTTCAGTACTGTTGTGCTTTTGCATGCAGCTTTTGTGTGTGTGTGTGTGTGTGTGTGTGTGTGTGTGTGTGCAGTGTTGGGAAGGTTACTTTTAAAATGTATTCCATTACAGAATACAGAATACATGCCCCAAAATGTATTCGGTAACGTATTCCGTTACGTTACTCAATGAGAGTAACGTATTCTGAATACTTTGGATTACTTAATATATTATCATGCTGTTTACAACTAACGTGAATGTACTATTGCTGTGATTTATTACTGTTACTGAAGGTTCGCGGCTCCGAACCGTAGTGAAGGGACCTCTGGCTAATACGTCGGTTCCGTGTCGGGCTCTTAGCCGAAAAATAGCTTTACTTTGTTGTGTGGGTCAACTTTGCTTGCGAGAGACAGAGAGAGGCGTTGAAAGGCTGCTCCAACGGAACTTATTGTTTCGGAGGAAAACACGAACACAGCATACAGTCGAGTCTTAATAGCTTACTTACAACTGGGCTCGTCAGGCACTCTTCTTGCCTGCAGTGGTTATTATTATATTTACATGCTTCCAGCTCCCGTTTCTGCTCGATGACAACTCGTACTTTTCCACTCGCCTTTTTCTCCCTCCTGGCACTCACAGACACATAACGGGTATGGCAGTCCATGCTCCCTGCAGCACGGACTACACTGCCCATGATGCTACATTCTTTAGAGCTGTAGCATTCTGCCTATTAGCTTAGAACAACAACAACAACAACGACAAAAAGGCGCTCTCTCTCACCCAGGAAACACGCAGAGAGAGAGCGTCACCCTGTAACCATGGCAACCGTAACGCTGCCGCCTGGAACAACAGAACATAGCTGTCAAACAAAACCCAAACAGTCCTAACCCACGATAATATGAAACAGGGAAGTACCGCAGTGTAATCCATTTATTTCAACAAAGTAACTGTATTCTAAATACCACCTTTTTAAATGGTAACTGTAACGGAATACAGTTACTCATATTTTGTATTTTAAATACGTAACGGCGGTACATGTATTCCGTTACTCCCCAACACTGTGTGTGTGTGTGTGTGTGTGTGTCTGTCTGTCTGTCTGTCTGTCTGTCTAGAGATATGTGTTTCAACAAGATAATACAAATAGGAGTGGATAGAAAAAATTGCTTACATGTTACATGCTTTACCCACTCACTTAAGGTTGGTAAAAGGAAAGAAATGTGACAGTTTGCAAAACACATGCTTGTGCAAATATTTGTTGCCAAAATTCTAATTAAATGTGTTAGCAAAAGGATATAACTAAAATTACTTGTCTCAGAATATCAGACATAAATCAGCATGATGAGATAAACTGTTGAATGTAGTTTCTGTATTTTCAGAAATATCTCTGGTTTAATTAGTCAGTGGATGATATTTCTGTATAATAATAAACCCAATCAACATGTAAATGTTAAAAATGATCATATTCATAATATGTCCAGTACATTTTATTGTTGTCACTAGCATTATTACATTTATTTTCCTGAAAAGGAAGTGTCTGGGATAACTTTTATTTGAGGAGGAAAAAAAGAAGAATGCTTGAATACCTGAAATCATCAGGTAAACCTTTGCTACTACAGTGTGCGTTATTGGAAAGGAATGTCTGTGAGGTTAGGGTTCTGGTTAGTAAATTAGGATTAGATAATAATATCTGTGTAAGAGTTAGTTGTAGGAAGAATAGTGACTAGATCTTCCTAGAATAAAGATGAAACAAAAAATTGATTCTTCCTTTGTTCACACATGAAAAACATAGCAGAGGGCAAAATACATTTCTAAACCTAAATGACACTCTATCACAAGTTGAGATAACATGCCTTTGACACTAGGGAAAGCAGTGGTTGCAGAATGTGGCACAACCAAAATTATTGCAACTATGTGCAATGAGCTTGCAATCTCCTTGCCTTTGAAACAATTGCTTTGAAGTCAGGAACCAGGTTTGCAACCACAGAGTCTGTCTGTTATCAGTCTAGGGTCAAGCCACATAACCGTGAGCTATGAAATATCCAAGCACTGAAAAGGTGCCAAATTCAAAGAATAAACCAGTGTTGTGTCTACACAGGACAGAAATCTGCTGTTAGGAACAAAGCAGCTGAAGCTACACCTTAAAAATATGCATTACTGTCACAAAAATACAATTAAAGAAAAGTGAATACATTTTATTCCTGTGTCTTTCATAGAAACTTTGAAGAAAAGCCAAAGAGGACACTGTGTGACAGGAGTAAAATAATATTTCTGCACTAACAAGGTGAGTCCCGAAAAACTATTAAATAAAAATTTGGCAGATCTTGACATGGTGTGAAGGGAATCCCTAAAAATATTGAGGTAATTGGACAAGTGAAGGATAAAAGAAGAAGCCTATCGACTGCATATGAAAAGTCATGTCCTTAAATCAGTAGCAGTTTTTTGATGGGCGACATGGGTGGTTGCCCAGGCGGCATCATGGCATCGGCAAAAAAAAAAGTTGCTTCCACCCATGCTGAATCATGCCAGAGCATTTTGGGGATTGTATGGGCACAGATCGGTTTTCTATTGCCCATTTGTGTGGTTGTGTGTGTTGCTCACACACAACCTGTAAAAAGGGGAGGGGACGGGCTGCTTCCAAATAGTGCACATTTCATTCATAATATTGTCAATCTAAGCCCACTATGTATTAATTATTATTCCTGGGTTGTGTGAAATCCTAGAAAAAAACACTCTGATGTAGGTCTATTAGTCTGTTAGTTTATGTTGTGGGGTTGGGTGTTGATACTGGAGTGCAAAATTACTGACGGAAGGTGGACAAGAAAAGGTCAGAGCAATCATATCCTCAGTTTAGAAAAAGGAGAAAAGGAGGACAAACAAGCAAAAGATACAGGTAAGCAGATGCATCTTTGGATAATGGCAGGTATTATGCATCATGAAACAAGCCAACATTCATTAGCATGGTTTGGGAAAACGTCTGTTTACCTTTGCTAGCCACTTGGCTATGATAGTAAACAGCAGACAGACAGTAGACACTGATGTGGCTTACTGATTCTCTTGGAGTGTGTTCAGCATAATATTATTAGCCATTAATTGGAAGAGGTGTATTGTTGATTTGTCTCCTATTCTAATGTATGGCAAATTATAATGGCTGTTTGTTAGCCATTTGTATACTCTCTCTCTCTCCCTCTCACTATATAAAATATTTATATGAATATATTATAGCGCTTTTCTACTCTCCCGGAGTACTCAAAGCGCTCTATACAACATGCATCAGCATTCACGCTCAGATGGATGCACTGGAGAGCAACTGGGGGTTAATATCTTGCCCAAGGATATTTGACATGCAGACTAGGGGGAGCCAGGGATCGAATCACCAACCGCCCCTAGGGGGCGCTAGGGGCAGAGGAAGTGTTAGCCCAGGGCACCAAACAGGCCAGGACCGCCCCTGCCTTAAATAATAATTAAAAAAAAAAAAAAGACCTAACGCAGGAGCTGAGACACGCATCTGGGCCTTCAGTTGATCTATTATTATTTTGGAGAGATACCAGTGGCCTTTTGTTTTAAAAGAGATAAATTGTTACTCTCTTGTCAAAGGCTTCCTCTCCTTGTATTCTTCAAGTAAAATCCATTGTTTTCCGCTTGTAATCCTCCTCTAGTCATACCCAAAGTAATACCAATTCCATATCCTTCACAATATCAAACAATAAAAGCACTTTGGCCTTGCCAGTCTGTTGACCACACATAAATCTTTACAACAAAAAATAATCTTAGTATAATGTGTGTTTTCCCCACTGGTAGAAAAAGTTAAAAGAAAAGTGCATTAAAACTTGCATTAAATCATTCGTCAAGTCAAGCTGTTTCAGTCAACTTTTCTCTCTGTAAATAACCAAAGTAGCACATGGAAAACCTTTTCAAGCTCAGAATCAAGACGACACTTCAAGGTTTAGAAAGGCTGTTGCTGTAAAATGTGGTTCACACTATTTTTTTATTCATTAAAAGTCCTTTCATTTTGAGTCATATATTTTTTGTACATAAAAAAATTATCTATCCAGTGTTGAATCTGTGTAGAGTTGTATAGTGTCAGGGAAGAAGCCTCATCCAGCGTGTGAGGTTGAGAAATATTGGCGAGATATGGTTCAATTAGAAAAAATGAACAGAATGGAACCCCATCTGTGAAAGGGATTAGAGCAGGACCTGCCAGAGCCTAGACGCTGGTGGTGGAGAAACAAAACAAACAAGCTTTATTATTTGGCACATTCAGTATCATACAGAATATAATGTGTAGTGAAGCGTTCTTGTGTCCGTGCTGCAGACACGTTGCAGACAAATCCGCGTCACTCCAGGACTTTTTGGTTAGCGTGAGGTGTCTAAGCCAGAACCCTTACTAGATACTGTGTGGCAATTGAACTTGTAACTCTCGCTCCAAAGACGTGTAGCCTTACCACTACACTATCCAGCTGCTCAAGGTGGTGGCTTGAATGGAGCTTGAGGATGAGAGGTGGAGATGGGGAGGATGTGGGTTGCACAACGGCGTCTATGATGGAAAAGACAGATGCGCAGAGAAATTTAAAGTATGTGGCATGAGTGCTGATTGGCCTGGAGAAGGCCAGGAGAAGGTGATTGGACTAGACCAGTGATGACACAAACAGCTTGAAAGCATGGAAAAGTATAAGTGATAAAGTTTAGATTTAGCTGGCAGTACCTGAGAGCGGACAGATGTGAGACCATAGAACTTCCTTATTGAACTTACGTGTAAGCTTCATTTGAGCTCAGCTCAATGCACAGGGCTCTGGTGCCAGTCTCTTGGAGGGGGGCTGGAATCCTTAGGATCTAATCTCTGCTTTTTGTCAATATGGTTCTGTTGCCTTCATGAGGTGATGCCCTCCAGCTTGCAACGGAGTGGTTCACAGCTGGTGTGTAAAGGGGTTGGGATGAATTGAAGTTATCTCTTCCAAGTCTGAGGCCATGGTTCTCAGGAGGAAAAGGATGGATTGCCCACAGGGTCAGGGATGAGTTGTTGCCTGAAGTGGAGAAGTTAAAAAATCTTGGAATCTTCATCAGTGACAGGACAGTGGGGCGGTAGACTGAAGATAGATTGGGGTCATATCTGCAGTGATCCTGACACTTTACCAGTGTTTTGTGGTGAAGAGTGAACTGAGCATAAAAGTCAAGCTGCCAGTTTATAATTGATATACGTTCCTACCCTCATCTATTGTCATAAGCTCTTGATAATGACTAAAGGAATAAGATCATGGATACAAACTTCATGATTCTGCACTGAAAAAAATATGTTGTTGGATTTACTTAATTCAATGGTGGACATTTGTTGCACACAGATGTTTTGCTTTGGCAGCAACTTAAACAATTGAGTTAAATTAACACAATTTATTCATGTTCAATAAACCTGTGCAATTTGTGTTGATAAAATGTGACTTAAACATGTTTTGATGAAGTAATTTGAGCTCTTGGAATATTTTAATCCTTCACAATTTTTTCACTTTATCCCAACACCATTCAATAACTTTTACCCAATACTACTTGGTCACTTAAATACTACATGTTATCTTCAAATTACATTTTGCTATTATATTCTAGTATCAAATACACAATTTTCAAATAGAGGCCTTATAACAGATTGTATTGTTCTCTTCCAAGATGGTTGCTGGCATCCACCAGTAACCTTTAAAAACAAAATGTCTAATTTCACTGCATTGACAGTAGGTAAAGAATTAAACTGACATTACTCCTCCACTGAATCTATATAAATCAACAGTTAAATAATGTCAGTTCTTCCGTGTTCTCTGGAATCAATCACAGCAAAGAAATTAGACTGTTTCTTTTGAAAAATGTTACAGGACAATACAAAACATTCTATTTAAGGCCTCTGACGTCAAGATTCAGTTAAACAACAATTATAACTAAACAATTTGAGGAAATGTTAGTTTCCATTAACATTAAATTAGGTTAATGAATTGGCAAACACCTTCCTATTAACATTACCCATTTTACCCCAATAACTAAAGAAATTAGCACTTGCAGGTCAAAAACTTTATTCAAGAGACGCAAAAATAACATTGATACAGTGACTGTCAAAAATTACAGCACTGATCATACTGTGACATCTTGGTTCAAAACAGCACACTTAGAAATATTCAACGTTCTTTACTTCAACTGAATGAAACTGAAAATACCATTTCACACGACCCATATGGGATATTTAGACTGTATAACTGTTCACGCTACATCTCTTCACTAGTAAAAGAAAGAAAAAATACAAACATAAATTGAAAAATGCTGCCAAACAGACAAACAGAGAACTTGTACAGAGCAAAAGGAAAAACAAACAACAACAACAAAAACAGCTTGTCCTCATGGCAGTTGCAGAGTATATAAAAATGAACCCTGCGATCTGTTCCTGGAATTGAGCTTCAAAAATGCAGCAGAACAAGTGTGAGATTTAAATGTCCTCTCACCTAGAGCTGATCACCTTGCATGCATAACAGTGAGCTTTCCTTGCAGGAGCAGTTTTGTCTTAGTTGTGAGCTTTTCTTGAGAGCTGAGTTGCATCCAACTCCATTACCACCCATTGAATCACCTCAAAAGTGTAGCAGAGCTGTGATGGGTAACTCATATTGAAGGAATAAAAAAGGTCCAAACAGCATGGCTACTGCAAAGGTCACGTTATCCAGATCTTGAAGAACTACTATACCCTCGATGATGATGCCAACATCAGAAAAGTCATTGCCTGGCGCATCTCTGGAGACAGATGTTCATTGTGGTTTTCTCAATCTGTGCAGTGGCCTCAGTCAAGTCCTGGTTAAACACAAAACATTTTTTTAAGATTCCCTTTTAAACTCATCTCTTTTGAATCTACCAGTTCTAATGTTAGAGTAATTTAAACCATAGTAAATAGCTATAGCCAAAGAGTGGCCTGCCATGCTGCCATTCATGGTCTAACAGAGTTTCTAAGAGAGAGTGAAAAACATAATAATTTCAAATGCTTTACATTAGTTTTTGTTAGAAAGACACCGGCCTATCAGAAATCCAGGTTATGTCACTCAGAAGATGTTAGAATTTAGACTTTCAGCCCCACAATTTGGTTAGCTGTTGGTCAGTTGGTCTTTTTTTTTTTTTTTTCCAAACAAAAGCTAATGTAAATATTGGGGGGATTTTTCTTTGTTCACTAGAATGACAAATTTAAAGTTTTTTCACACTGATGTGACCACTAATACAGAGGTAGGGGTGGGGCCTCAAGGGCCGGCGGCCGAGTTCACTACTAGGCCTCATGTGAACTTCAAATTATTAAAGAGGACTACTGGTCCTAACCAGTCCAATGAGGATCAAGTGGATAACTAAATGCATTTTTAAATGTTGCAAAGCCACAATCTACTCATAAAACACTCACCATGAACTGCACCAAGATGTTGCAATTGTCTTTCACACAGATGCGGAGCACTTTGATGAGACTCCCTTTGAGCATTAATGTCATCCTAAAGTATTATAACAAAGAAAACAGAGATTTGTGAACTTTTCAGTAGCACAGAAGAAAATGATCCCAGACAAAAACTTGACTTTTTAAACCAGTCAACATGCAACACCAGCATCTACAAAACAATATCAAAAATTCCTGTTTGACATCAACTTTATGGATATATAGTTTCCAGAACATATATTTTTAAAAAAAGATAATTTTTTCTCAGTGGGCCAATAAATGCATGACAAAAAAGAATGGCATCCTTTCAGTGGAATCAGTACTCACAGGTAATAGTTGACTGTTTCAATGGATGCAGCATAAAAATCTTTTACTGACCTAATGCAATACATATACACTTTGTAGTTAAAGAATTTTAAAGTTCTTACTGTCATCATGGCAGCTACATCCTTTAGCTTTGTGCCCTGTTCCCCCGATCACTTTGCAAACACTTTCAGCAGACTGTCAGAGAGAAACTCAGCTCCGTCAGAAACCTTGACTGTAAAGGCATGGTTGGGATGCACTGGAATGCTGCATTTTATCTGAAATAACATTTTGAAATTTTGAAATAACAGCAGGCACTGTGCTTGGTTAATCAGTAATGTTTTGTTGAATAAAAACTGTGTTTCCAGATCTTATGGGATTAAAAAAAATCCAAAGATGTTTGTTTCTGATTTGCAACCCAAGAACCCACAAGTTACAACCTCATTTTAGTTCAAGTGTGCATTAATGTGAGTCCAGTAATCACCTTTCTGACAATACATACAGGTATAAGTTAAACCTATGGCGTGGTCTATTTGTGTATGCATGCACCTAATAATTATACAAAACCTATTATAATTAAGTTACAGAAACCTTAAGCGAAAATAGAATATACTTTCTTACCATAACACCTTGAACCCACAATCCATCAGCTGACTCCTAGTGAAATGCAGAATAGATGTGGTCTCTCAATGTGCAGCAAAAAAAACAAAAAGAAAAGGACAGCAGGTGAGGGCAGGAGGGGTAGGGATGTAAGCTAGCATAATGCCGTTAATGATATTAGCTAAAGCTGTTCAATGTCCAAAATCTCACTAACACCACGGTGCAGTAAATACACAATGTAACTGAAGAGTCAGTTGGCAAATCTATTCACACAGAAAACCAAATTATGTTATGAGTGCCTCGTAATTAGGTTTAATGTGATATTACGGCTCTTGTGCCAAAGACAAATTCAAATGAAAAAGCGCCAATTCTTTGACAACAGATAAAACAGCAAATAAGCTAATGGCTCTTTTTTAGCATGTTACATGGCGACACTCTAGACGTTTAACTACATTTGGCTGAAATATGGTAAATATTAATACAAAAAATCAAGACATACCAAAAACATAGAGTTGGCTGCTCGACTTGACTGAGATGGATGCCTTTTTTGAACCACGATCCAAAGCCCGCGAGATGAAATCACGCGTGGTTTCACGAGATTTAATGTTGCTATCTTATTGACTTACTTCACCTGAACATGATATGAACAATTTAATACACCCTTTCTGCATATCATGTAGTTTTTACACTATATAGTTACATTTATCTTTAAAACATGAGGTAATTGTGTTAAATACATGCAAGATGCTTACATAAATCCAAGAGATGGCCAGTCCCTTTTTTTCAGTGTGAGCCTGGTTCTGCTGAAGGTTTCTTCCTGTTAAAAGGGAGTTTTTCCTTCCTACTGTCGCCAAAGTGCTTGCTCATAGGGGGTCAAATGATTGTTGTTGTTGTTTTTCTCTGTATGTATTATTGTAAGGTCTACCTTACAATATAAAGTGTCTTGAGGTGACTGTTGTTATGATTTGGCGCTATATAAATAAAATTGAATTGAATTGAATTGAATTGAATGATTTCAGTTACTTGGGAGGATCTCAGAGTAGAGCCACTACTTCTCTACATGAAAAGTAGCCAATTGACATGGTTAGACATTTGACTAGAATATCTGCTGGAGAGATTATTGCCTGGCCCAGGAATGCGTCTATGTTCTATGTGTGCTGGAGTAGGTGGCTGGGGAAAGGGAAACCCAGGCTTCTCTGCTAAGGCTTCCTGCAACCCAGTCACAGAATAGTGGTAAAACATGAATGGATGGATGGATGATTGAAAAAAAAGCACATTTACTGTGGCTTGCCAACATTGTGATTGCACGCCTAAAATTGTAGCACCGATGTAACTTCTCAATATTAAGTTTTTTTGGATATTCGAGGCACTTGAATGCGTGTTTTTTCACATGCTCACAAATCCTACAAAGCAAGGGCAGCCAGACATATGTCTGAGCAAATATTCTTTTGCTAAAGTGAAATTTCTTCTCTATATGCATCACAAATGACCAGCTGAAAAGGAAAAAAAGCTGAGCTGGGACACTAAGCTGCAGCTCTAACACGATCCACTGGGGGTGAGATAAATGGTAAAATGGTAATTGGCCTGTATTTGTATGGCGCTTTACTTGGTCCTAAGGACCCCAAAGCGCTTTACACTATACACAATCATCCACCCATTCACACACACATTCACACACTCTTTCATGTGTTGTCCCCTTAGAGGGAAAAAAAATCCCACCAACATCAAACTTTCCACAGATAATTGCTAGTTTGTTTTCCAAGCTTGCCTACTATGTTAAACGATTTCCACATTTGCAGTATTAAAAAAAATCAGCAAGCTGTCCTCAGAAATTACATGCTCAGATATTAGTTTTTCTGCACTTAAAGAAAGTGCATCTAGGATGTAAAATTTCACAGATGAACTTTAAAGTTCCTTTATTTTCTAGAAATGAGTGACTGAACAAATGTGATTTGTAGAAAACAAACTTGGCTACTCCAGCTGATGGCAGATAGATATACAGGAACATGCAATGGCTGCAATCTGTCGCTTACAAAACCATAGTGAAAGTACTGAGCTAAACCTCTATCTTTCTATATCCCAGTTACTGATATGATTATTTATGTTATAGTATTGTTGATATCTTTAATCATTTTAGAGGTCCAGCTTCTTGGGAGGCCAATCCATGACTGATAGTGTTCCATTGTGTCCATTCTGTACACTGTCTGCATGGGCAGTGTTTGTATTTTTAGGATCATTGTTATGCTGAAAAATGAAGCCATTCCCAATCGGATGCTTACAGTTCTTAATGCTTCTATTACTGTTGAGACTACGTTGAAGATCTTATACATCAACTCCGGTTGTTCCATCGTTCCCTGGTAAGAATTGCATCTGTATTTTCTCCTGCTTCTTTTTTCTGCAGTCGTCTGCTCCTTGTCAGCTACTACTGTGTCTAGTTGGTTGGTCAGCAGCTGCTTCTCTGTCTGGAACTCTGATGTTAGCAGCTCCTTTATTTGCACCTCAACCATCCAAGGCCTCATGATGTCGAAGGTTAACCCGAGAGAACACTGATTTAAGGTTGGATAACCCACGAGCCGGAGGTGACACGGGAGCAGATATGACCAGGTAATCATCAAGAAGATGGATTAAATATAGTAGCTTATGGTTGTCGGATAGAACCTAACACAGGCTTCAGCTTCACCAGTCAACTGGATGTGCTACTTGTAAAAGTCATTCCCACCGAATCACTGAGGAAGATCAAATATGATAGTCATGTAGTTGTCACGTTCGTGTCTTCAGGAGGGAAAAGCAGTGTAAAAGAGATCTCCATACAGTAAAATGCCTAACTCCAGAAGAGTGAGCTCATTAGCCTGACATGAGACCGAACCATGGAATATGATAAGACCCACGTGGCTGTCAATCACTCTGAGTGGTGCGGGCTGGTTAAGTGGTGGAAGAATGAGCTCTATCCATTTACCAGCAATGCAAAACAAAGATGAGCGCATACTGGGGGAGGTTTTTATCCGTTGGGTTGGAAGGAGGAATTGATGTAGCCAGCAAAAACTGAGCAGTATTTGATTGGAAAGAAGGGGCCTAAGCTATAAAACTTTGCCACATGCAGCTTGAAGCTGATGTGAGGAGGAAAAGATTCTAAGTTAGATGAATGTATAGCTGGATATGCAGTTGTAAGAATGTTAGCTTAAGTATCGTGTAGAAGAGGAGCTGAAGTGAGACAAACTGGTGCCAGGTGCAGAGGACTGTAATGGAAGAGCAGCTGAGAATGGAACTGAAATAACCCTTCAAAGAATGCATGATATGGTGGTTGGAAGCAACTGTGTGGAGTGATGGATGGATTTTGAGAGGCTGATGGCTCGAAGGAACAAGAGCTTCTTCTTCTGATGCTTGAGTTTGTCACTGCTGCCTGTTGCTGTTTGGTGGGCAGAACTGCAAGGTGTGGGGTAGCTATGCTGTTGCGGGCGGGGTCTGATAGGAAAAGGATTATTTTTGAACAGAATCAATTTTTGGGGATTTACTTACCTTGATGATTGATTATGCATCATGAAGCTTAACCAATCCTTTATATATAAATTTTCAAGCAAGGTATAGCCAACTAAAATATGTCTAAAATATGAGGGTCCTCCTGCAATAAGAAACATTTTTTGACCAAAAAAAAGACTCACCTGTTTCTTCAGGTTCTGGTACAGTATCAGGAATGTTAGTATGTACTGTAGTAGTGTGGCAGCTAAGCCTGAGTCACAGGTTTGATCTGTTTGGCCTGGGAGCAGGAACTTTTGGGGGAGGAATCTTCCTTCCTTTCTTGTCTGAGACATGTTGCTGCCAAATTAAAACTAATCTTATTTCTTAAAGTGGTACATTTTCCCAGTTCAAAAATATGTTTTATTTTCTGCTGTGAAGGAAATATAATTCTACGGAAATTGCAGAAGAAAAAAAAAATTACAGCGACATTCATGGAATTGGATTTGTATCTATTTTCTGCTGGGACTTTTACCAAACAGGTGTAGATTCGGCTCTACAGTCATGTATTAGGTTACAATATAGGCCATTTTTTAGCCATCTAGATAAAGACTTATTTCCTTGCAATTTCTCTCATTGTTAATTTTAAATGAACTGAATTATATCCTGCCTCCATTTCATCTGGTCAGAATAAAATTGGTTTTGAAGAAAATGTTAATAGAATATCCCAGCATATGAAGGATATCAGAAAGAAAAATTGCCATGAGGGTTAGAGAACTGTTTGTAGACAAGCAACACAGGTTTGTAGAAAAAGAAAGTCCTCAAAAGTTTGTTGTTATTTTTTTGCACTTTTCTAGTACTATTATGCTATTTCTACTTTTATTATACCATTACACACAGTTGGTGCATGGTAATGTGACGTTTCTATGAACAAGTTTGTACTGTCACAAGAAAACAGCTAAACAGCATTCTGAATTTGGGGATTTAAAAAAAATCAAATGTAAAATATGTATCATCAAAGGTTGTTTGTCTGACATCATTCTCATTGTGATGGCAAGCCACACATGGTAAGCGCCACACCTTCCCACCATTTGATTCACTTTACTTTACTTTGCAGTCACTGCTTTAAATATTGTCAAATATTGTCTCTTTATTAGATTTTTTTTTATTACACCTTCCAATGTTTATATGGCGTGCACAGATTAACACTGCAAGGTCAAAGTTCTGTTTTATGTTATATTAATACATCTTTCTTTGTTTGAGCTACCTGAGGTTTGGCTTCTCTTTCCTGTCTAGCAAAGGGTTGGGAGAGCTGAAGTACCATTGACAG
Source organism: Simochromis diagramma (assembly GCF_900408965.1). Lineage (NCBI taxonomy): Eukaryota > Metazoa > Chordata > Actinopteri > Cichliformes > Cichlidae > Simochromis > Simochromis diagramma. Next base: position 19,382,162 of record NW_024387523.1, on the reverse strand, counting down.
CCTAATTGGATGAAACTACATGCTTCATTACCTGGGGGATGTTTCAAGTTTGTTTAATTGTTTTGTATTAGTTGGTTATATGGCAGCTATTTTGTTTTCCCCCGTGTGTGTCATTTGGTTTAGCTAAACCAGTATTTAAAGTGAACACCTTTCCTCCATTCACCTTCTTTTATATCCCATGCATTGCTATACAGCAACTGCTTGCCATTTACTTTCTCTTTTTTCTTTCCTTTCACCCTTCCAGGGTGACTGTAGCTCAGGTGGTAGAGTAGGTCAGCTACTGATTGGAATGTTGGTGGTTCGATCCCTGGCTCCCCCTAGTATGCATACCAAATATCCTTGGCGAAAATACTAATCCACAGTTGCTCTCTGATGCATCCATCGGCCTGTGTGTGTGTGTGTGATTGTCTGCTAAATAGCAATGATTATGCATCAAGAAGCTTAATCAATCCTTTATATATAAATTTTCAAGCAATGTATAGCCAACTAAAATATGTCTAAAATATGAGGGTCCTCCTGCAATAAGAAACATTTTTTGACACAAAAAAAAAGACTCACCTGTTTCTTCAGGTTCTGGTACAGTGTCAGGAATGTATAGCAGAAAATATATAGAGCGCTTTGAGTACTCTGGGAGAGTAGAAAGGTGCTATATAAGAATCAGTCCATTTCTCACTAATTATTGTAGATGACTGTCTGCCATAGGTTATTTTTAAGGGAGTTCTTCTTCTTGTTAACAGGAGATCTTCAGATGTTTGAGGTTTTCTTTTCAACACTGTAAGATCTTTATCTAAAGCACCTTTTGAAGATTGTTGTGAATTGAATCTTATAATTCAATTTTATTTATATACTGCCAGTTCACAGCAACAGTTGCCAACAGCTGAAAACCCCAATAATCACACAACCACCTATGAGTAAGCACCTGGAGACAGTGAGAAGGAAAATCTCCCTTTTAACAGGAAGAAACCTCCAGCAAATCCAGGCTCAGGGAGGAGCAACCATCTGATGTGACCAGTTAGTGATGAGAAAAAGGAGACAGGATGGAAAACACACTGAAAGAGAATCATGGATTGATAATAACTTCTAACTTTCTTTCTGTTATCAATTTTTGCGTTAACATAGTTGAAATGACTAATATTATTATTCCCCCAGCACTGATCTCAGGTTTGGGCAAAAGTTTAGAAAAGACAATGACCTGAAGCATACCACAATGAAAACACAGGATTGGCTTTGAAGGAACTCTGTGGAAGTCTTTGAGATGAGATGATGATGATGATGATGATGGGGTAGCCTTTATTTGTCAGTTGCAGTTGCCCACAACCGAGATACAATACAATACACAAACATCACATTGGGGAGACAGGTCAGGCTAGGTTAGTAGCTAAACCGCTATTTGAAACACACTATCAAAGGAAAGTTGAAACAGCTTGTAGAATTATTCCCAGTAAAATCTGAAACTGTCATTGGTGCTATAATGAAGCACAACATTTATGGTCTGAATATTTATGAAAACTGGGTATTTATATTTCAGTCATATAAACAAAGTAAAAATCACTGTGGAGTTTAGTGTATTTATTGATAAGAGACAAGTGGAATCCGATCTCATTTTAAGATGAGTGGAGTTTAAAGCATAACAAAAGGTGTAAAACGTTTCTGAGTGTGCTATATTTTAGCATTCTGAATGGAACACCTCAGTCAAGCAGACAGAACAAAAGCTTATAATTGCAATTCTGGTTAGAATTAAGTGTAACCAGTGTGATGTGCCTCAATGACACATATTTTACTATTCCCTGAAGACAGGGTTTTGAAATTTCCTTTCCTGGACACGCTCAATGGTAACACTGGTTTGCCCTCACTGATTAGAGGTCCTCAAATGACAGTGGAGGTGATTTGGACTGGAGGTGGCCCTGCTGCAATTGACATCCTACCAGAACAAATGAACAGATATGCAATTTGTAGCTCTGTTATAATGGCTACTCATTACACATATTGTGAGGATCACTTGAAATGCAAAATGGGGAACAAATACACATGTTCACTGCTGAAAAGGAGCTTGGTCATCATAGCATGGTTTACGAATTTTATGATTTTTATTCACTGATTTTTCTGCACTTGGATAGCCAGGAATGTGCTTAATGTTTCAGTGCAAATTAGGATAGCTTTTTCTTATTTTCCAATCTTCTAAGGCAAAATGAATGTTATTTCCTCCGTCACTTTTTTTTTCTAAAGTAAACCTCACAGTCTGGTGTTTGCATGGACCGTAAAGGAAGATGTGTTGTGAGTATTTTAACAAGGTCACATTTGCATCCCTATAAATACATACACTCACTGATCATATTTACTGAACCTGAAATATTACTGCAATAATAGTATTATCTTTAAAAGGAGACAACATCCTCAGTGAATAACAAGTTAAAAGTAGATTTATGTGTGATATGTGATAGGACTAAGTGTGGATGATCAGCCACAAACAGTATATTACTTAAATAATTTTAATTTAAATAACACATCAAATCAAATCAAATCAAATCACTTTTATTGTCACATCACATGTGCAGGTACATTGGTACAGCACATGTGAGTGAAATTCTTGTGTGCGAGCTTCACAAGCAACAGAGTTGTGCAAAATACAATAATGTAAACAAGCTAAATACAAGAATGGCTACATCTGAAACTAATAAATATATGTACAATATATAATAGTATATGGGAAGACTGTAAAGACTCCCCAATCATGTCCTTTAAGGTATGTATGACATCCTTGCATCCTTGATTTGGTTTTCATGCCCTTTGTGGTATCTGAGTTTGACATGGATAAGAAATTTGACAAAAATGAATATACAAGTTGGACTTTTCTATCATTTTAGTTTTGTTATTATGGAATTCTGAGAAATGTGGAACATGTACTTGGAAATATTTTACCTGAAAATCTTGGTCCTCCTCTTCGTCCAGTATTTCCACCGTCCATCCTCTGCCCATGTTTACCCCCTCTTAGTCTTGCCCTCTAATTTTGTCTCCAAGCATTTAATTAATTTAATTAATTGATTTGATTTGCATTTAATTATCCAGATGTTATCAGATGTACTTAAAATATCTTGCTCAAATTAAAAGTATCATACATTTTACATTTCACTAACCCAGTTGAGTGGAACCAGTTGACATAACTGGGTGGAGTAAATACAACATTTTATTTCTTAGATTGTACTGGGATTCTCCTCCTTGTTTTTTGGTATATAAACTTATCTGCCTTCACAATCTCAACAGCATTTTACTTTTACACTTAACTGTAACACATCTTTTTTTTTTTACTGTCCTAATCTCTACATCCACAAAGACAGTGTGACTCTGACCTTCTCCAAGTGTTTCTAGGATGACTGTGATATGAGCTCACTTGTGTCGGTGATTCAGGGAGAATCATGTTCTTGGTTGGGTGGTTACCTTGAGTTTAGCCACAATCTTTATCCTCAACTGAGTACATACATCTGTCATTGCAGGTGGATGTCCATTATCTTGTCTACCAACATAGGCTCATTACATCCATAATGCTCCTTACTGTTCCTATTGTGCTAATCTCCATCTTCAGTAGTAGCTGTCTTATATTTATCTTACTGCACTTGGGTTTTTCCTCATTCATGGTTAAGCCAACCTTAACATTATTTATTCATTCACAGCTTTTGGGGTGGAAACATTATACTTTGAGTTGCAAAAAGAAAACTGGGGAGTTATTGTTTGTTTGTTTGTACTCATTTATTGATTTATTGTTGAAGTTAAATAAAGCTCCTCAGTACACAATAAGAACTAGTTGGCTGACAGGTACTAAGGGCCTTAATAATCCAAAAGACAGCGGTAAGATGCTTACCTGATAATTACCTTTGTGTTGTGGGAATATCTGTCTTTTCAAGCTTCAAATGTTTGACTTTTACTTCTGGGACCACTCTCAGGTGCATTGGGGCCATACTGCTTCCCCCCCCCCTTTCTTTTGTTTTATTTTTCGATTTCATCAAATTTCATGTTCCATTCAAAAAAAGTTGGAAAAGCAAAATAACATATTACTGCAACAACCCCAGATAGCAAGACGACATTGAATTGATGTTGATTTTTCATCTGATCCGTCGTTATGGTCAGGGTTGAAATGCCACTGATGTAACAACATTGAAATACTGTGGTAAACCGACGGTTTTACTATAGGGACGTTGAAATGATGTTGATTTACCGTTGGTTTTTTGTCATTGATATTTGATCTATTTGTAGTCGACCAGGTGACAACAACGTCGAGAAAACGTCTATTTATAATTGACCATCATTCGGCGCCGGTCACCATCAAAAAGCCATCGATTTGTAGTTGAGCGTTAAATTGCATTGCAACTGAGCGGGTATAAAGTACCGGAGAAAGTAGATTTATTGTTTTTTTGTTATCAATGACTTTGGTCTAGTTCACCAGCTTTAAAAAAATCGTGTCGACGTGCAATTTATGTATAGTTGACCGAAAAATTAAAGCAGCGATCAATTGGACTATTCCGCAGCACCCCTCTCACAGTGGTACAACCCTCCAGATAACCATTGTCTTGTACAGTAGAGCGGGACATTCAATTTACTCTCAGCGGAATTGACCGGAGAAGGCACCGGTTCTGACATAAACAGTAGTAACCAGACCGAAAAGCAGCGCACTGCTCGAAATGCGGCCCTCAAATGCATCCTTCATTTCCCTGAATTTTAAGGCTGTGGCAGTGTAGACTTCGTGGCCCAACATATCCCAGAATGCATAGCGCGGCGGTGGGTGTGGATAATTTTGCCGAAAAAAAAACGGCAGATGAGGGGCGCCCGAAGAGTAAACTTTAAGTAAGTACTGAATATTATGTCACTTATTTATGTGCAAATGTTTAATAACGAAGAACATTAAAACATTACTGTTGGCCACATGTCGGCAAAGTTATGTGACATTAGTGACGTTTGTACTAACTTGGTTTTAAAGCCTTTACTTTAAAATATACGCCGTTCAATAGCTGAGCTTAATCTTACAGAGAATTATCAAAGCTCATGTAGAAACAAACAAACAAATGAACAAAAGATTTTCTCCTTCATTTCTGTCAAACAAAGCTGTATGAAACGTTTCCAGCTGTTAGTATCATGGTTGCTAGGCAACCTGGGCAGCGCAACGGAGGCTAGACCATCCCATTTCACAAGCCTCGCACTTCCGGCCTTAGCTGTCTTTGAGTACGCGGCCCTTGAGGATCGTTGAGGCTGCGTACTTTAAGGCTGCAGACCCTGAATTGGGATACAGCCTTACTCTCAGCGGAATTGACCGGATAAGGCATCAGTTCATGCACTGCACTGGCCTGCACCACGATTAGTATAAGGTAAGAATAGGGATGGGTACCAGTATCCGGTGCCATTATGGCACCGGTTCTGACATAAACGGTAGTAACCAGACTGAAAAGCAGCGCACATTTCGGTGCTTTATTTCGGTGCTTTTTTCCCCTGAGATGTCACACACTTTAAAATTTAGCCAATCATTTTACCTTTCCAAGGATAGTAGGCGGGCCCAGGTACGTACGTTCTTTTAGAGCAGAGCTACAGATTAAAAATGCCCAAGGCGAAGCGGTCAAAAGTCTGGCTGTACTTCGCAGCAAAAGATGCAAACTCAGCAGCCTGCAACAAGTGCTTTAAGCTGATACTGTGATACTGTGCAAAGGAGGTAACACCTCGACTCTGATGAAACACCTGGCGACGCATAGCGTTTTTTTAAAAGCCGAGAAATGCACCGTATTTGATAGCTTGCTGCAAGAGCTCACACCGAGCACATCTACTGCGGGTGTGGTGCCTGTTATCGACCCGGAGTTAGCAACATCCCCCAAGAACCCAAAGATTAGAGTCCTGGCCCCTAGCCCTGCCAGTGTAGCAGAAATGATGACGGATGATGATGGCAGCAGCAGCCGTTCTTCTCTGGGTGAGTCCCTTAATGTTGTTCGTGTGTAATTTACGTTGAGTAGGCTAACCACGTTATTACATTAATGCATATAAGATGAACTAGCAAACACCGTCGTAGTTACATGCGGCTGTCTTCTTGTTTGATGGCAGATACTCCCTTCACCCTGGCCAAAAAGGCTAAAATGACCAAAGAAAAAGTGGGAAACAGCTAAACATGAGAGGTTTTTGGATAAAGTTTGTGTTTTTTTCCATTGTTTAAACACTGCTTCCAGCCAAGAGTGATGCCATAAATCCCCTATAGCTGCAGAAAAGGCTAACATTGTTATCTTTTTTACAAAAAAAACCGCTAAACATGAGAGGTTTTTGGACAAAGTTTGTGTTCTCCATTCTTTTTTTTTCTTTTTTTTTTGTGTCCCGTTTGGATCTTTAGCCATCAGAATTGTTGTCTTAAGGCCAAGATAGATGCCAAGCGGATTTATTTTACCAAGTGGATCATCATGGCCTTGCCATATTGGTCCATTTGATTGACCTTTATTATAATTATGAATTTATTTTATTTTCAGTTGCTACAAACGGGACAGACATGACTGGGGGATAGGACAGGGAGAAAGAATGAAAGAAAGAGAGGGAGAGAAAGAAAACCAAAGGGGAGAAGAGATGGTGAGAAGGGGGGGAAGAAAGAAAAAACAAACAAACAAAAAACAAACAAAAAACAAAACACCTGGGTCACCTGTATGGAGAAAAAAAAACAGAAGAGAAAGCAAACAACAAAGAGCAACATAATAAAAAAAAACGGCACCATCACAATAAACTAGCTAGCAGTAGATATCAGTAGATACTAAATAATAAACGATATTGTGCAGCACGCAAGATAGACAGCGCACAATGTGCTTCGAGGCAGCAGCCAAGAAAGCTGTAGTCCGCGTCTGTGAATACCCGTGTGTACACCTGTGTGCATACCTGTGTGGATCAGCATGCTTGCATTCCAAAGGTTTCTGCATGTAACGATCTGCTAGGGAGTGTGGGGAGCCACAGCCCCGTCCTCCAGGGTATGAAGCAGGTATGGAGGAGATCAAAACTCCAGACATCCAGAGGCCCCCAGAACACAAGAGACCAAGGAAGACCAACAGAGGGGCAGCCGCGCCACTGTCCCAGTAAGAGCTGAGGAGAGTCCCAGATGAGGGCTCACTCAGCAGCCGCGGAGCAGAAGCCAGGGGGAGTTGCAGTGACGCGCCCGTGAGCTCCGCCGGCAGCCAGCTGTGCCTGAGTGACCGAGCCCCAGGCCGAGAGGCCGGGGGCACCCCACCTCCGAAGTGGCCCGAGCGAGCCCCAGGCTCCAGGCCCCGATAAGCGGCCGCCAAGGAGTGAGCCGGTGTGTACCCAGACGCCCACCCCCAGACACTGTTCTCCATTCTTTAAGCACCGGTTCGAGCACCGTTTAAGCACCGGCACAGTTTCAAAAGTACCGGTAAGTCTATCAACAAAGAAAACATTTTCGTTTCATACTTTTCCGTTATATTCCCTTACAAAGCTAGCCTAACGCTTCGAGGGCCGTCGCCTCGGCGCTTGACCCAGACTTTCGCTCTGTGGTTGCTTTTTAGCATAGTACTACAGAAATTTGTAAATCTGTGATATATGATTGATAAACATAAAGGTAACTGTATAAATGTGTTCAATGACTTTGTTACTTTTAATGATTGGAGAGCACCCGCTTCAATTCGCACTCAATTCAAACTTTACGTTGCACGCTCACCTAACTTTACGTTGCACGCTCACCTAACTTGCGTTTGCACCTTTTGTCCACACGTAAACTGCGTTTTCGTTAACTGAAAACTGAGAACTGATATTGTCGAAAACTCCGTTTTAGCATTTACTTGTGGACGAGGAAAACGGAGTTGCCTATATACATTTTAAGCTATTATTTATTATTTAGTTCAGTCAATAGATCAAATTTTGTAGTGACTATGAAATATATTGTAATTATCTGTTTCCTGTTTATCCTAAACAGGGCAAAAAAGACTCCAAATTAAAAAAAAAAGATAAAAATGAAAGACTGGTGCATTGTGCAGTTCAGCACTGGTGGTACAGAAATAGTCCCTAGTTCATGGATAAATGGGGAGAAATTGTCATGGCCTCCATATCCTCCGCAAGACACATTCAGGATCAACACCGCAGTAAAGAGGAGAGTTCATCCTGGTGCAACATTCACAAACATATCTTTGATTGTTCAGAATTTATGATCTTGTTTTTAGTACATATCTGTGATGCTTGCATACTGCAATATCACCACATAATATAGTCCAAAAAGTGGAAGTTTGTAAACTTTTTAAAAATGCAAAGCCGTGTACACTTGTGCACTTCAAAAATTCCTTGTATACTGTACCTTCTTGGACATCTCCGTTTTCTGTGTGTGTTGTTATAAATCAAACTGTAACTTTAGGAAAAAATATGCCAAAAGCACATTTGTAATTATTTTTGACCCTTTTTAACTTCTTTCCTTTAGACCAAATCCCCTGTACACGTATACTGACTCAGAGGATGAGCAGCCCACAAAAAAACGGTTTCCCTAGGCCCCTCGAGTGACAATACCAGGTAATAAAATACTGCCTAGTGTCTGTGTACATATCTGTGCGTGACACAAGGAAACTTTTTTAACAAGTTTTCTGTATTCTTAAATACTTAAAAAAAAATTATCTTTTTCTAAACAGCCCTCACCACTCCGCAGTATTTCCCCCAGCCCGCAGGCATCATAATGCCCCGCCCAGCTTCCGGCACCTTTCGCCACTCCGGCAGAACACACAAAACGACACATCTTTGTGATCTCCCCAGCATGCAGAGTCTGATGTTGAGGCCTCCCTATAGATAGTATGCTTTTAAAATACTTTTAAAGCTGAATCACAATGTCATTGTATTCTTATCTTCAAAACACCAGTTTATACTCCTGAATGTCATCTTGTTGTGATTTGTTTTTCTGTAGATTCCAGAGACTCACTATTACAAGGCAAGTTCGAAAATCTTGGAATTTCAGATTTTACATGGTATAAATGGTAAATGGCCTATATTTGTACAGCGCTTTGAGTCCCTAAGGACCCCCAAGCGCTTTACACATTTACTCATCCACCCATTCACACACAATTCACACACACTGGTGATGGCAAGCTACATATACAAATATCAAATATATGTGACAGGCAAAAACAAACACTTTTAGCAGTTAGAACAACTTATACTTGAATGCAGAATGTTACACCGTCACTTATGGATATATTAGTTTTTCGCCTCTCACTGCTTAAGCCATTAATCTTTCTAGAATTGTTCTTTGTGTCATGGTCGGCTGTGTGGCAGGCAGGCAGGAGTGGTGGACCCAAAATGCAGGACTGTTAGGAAACGAGGTTTCAACTGAAAATGCAGCTTTATTGCTGGAACAAAACTTCAACATAAAATGAAACTCACAAAAGCAAACAAAACTCTAAGCTGAGATGCAGGAGGACTGGAAATCATGAACACACAGCAAGTGAGGGTGAACAGACGTTAACGACGCGACACTGACACAAAGACACACTGGGCTTAAATACACTGAGGGAGTCATCAAGGAATTAGAGACAGAAGGGGGACACAGCTGGGAGAAATAAGACCTAACAAGACAGGGAGAGCAAAGCCGGAACACTGACATCAGACAGGAACAAGAACCTTCAAAGTAAAACAGGAAACAAAACACACTTTACTAAGACACGGACTAGACAGAGAGAGACAGACTTGACACTGACCAAAGCCTACTAAATAATAATCATAATCAAAACAGTATCACTGATAAATCAAATCATAAATCATAATCTAGAAAAAACACCAAAGCATGAAAAACAGAAAGCTGGGTCAACATGACCCAGAACCGTGACAGTACCCCCCCCGCAAGGGCTGGCTCCCGACAGCCCAAAACAAACCAACAGACCCATGAAATCAGACCAGGGAGGGCGGAGGGGGTCCAGGAAGGAGGGACAGAAACAACCAAAACACAAGGAGCAAAAGTCCAGGAAAACCGACAAACTAAACCAAATCTATCATGAGTCCCTAAAAAGTTCAGGGGGCCAGCCGTGTGTGTGGCAACGGCGGCGACGTGGAAACAGTTCAGGGGGCCGACCGTGCAGAAGGCAGCGACGGCGATCCGGGGGCCAGCCGTGCGGAAGGCAGCGGCCGCGATGTCGCCCAACCAGTAGCCTGGAAGGTGGCCGATAAACCGCAGACCCAGACGAGGCTGAACCAGGCGACGCTGAAGGCGAAGACACGGAGGCTGGACCAGACGAGGATGAAGCAGCTGAAGCGGAGGCTGGACCAGACGAAGGCGACGCTGAAGCTGATGTGGAGGCTGGACCAGGCGAAGCTGAAGCAGCTGAAGCGGAGGCTGGACCAGACGAAGGCGAAGCTGAAGCGGATGCAGAGGCTGGACCAGGCGATGCTGAAGCGGATGCGGAAGCCGGACCAGGCGACGCTGAAGCGGATGCGGAAGCCGGACCAGGCGACGCTGAAGCGGATGCGGAAGCCGGACCAGGCGAAGGCGAAGCCGGACCAGGCGAAGGCGAAGCTAAGGCAGAGGCCGGACCAGGTGAAGCTGATGGTGCTGAAGCTGGACCAGGCGACGGCGTGGGTGATGCTGAAGCTGGACCAGGCGACGGCGTGGGTGAAACTGAAGTTGGACCAGGCGAGGATGAAGACACGGAGGCTGCAGCTGGCGAGGGTGAAAACTGATGCTGCAGCTGGCGAGGATGAAGACACGGAGGCTGCAGCTGGCGGCGGCGTGGAAGCCGGAGACGGAGGCGCTGCAGCAGGTGGCGGCGTGGACGAAACTGTGGATGCGGCTGCTGCTGCAGGCGTGGATGAGGCTGCTGGTGGAACAGCTGGTGGCTGGACGGGCTCCTCGAGCCCCCCAGCTGGCGAAGCAGGAGGCTGGACGGGCTCCTCGGGCCCCCCAGCTGGCGAAGCAGGAGGCTGGACGGGCTCCTCGGGCCCTCCAGCGAAAACAGTCTCAGGACCAGTGGGCACCGGAGCCCCTGGCAGGGACAGAGCAGGACCAGCAGGGGCATCGGAGCCCCTGGCAGGGACAGAGCAGGACCAGCAGGGGCACGGGCCTCTGGCAGCCTTGATGCTGACTGGGGCTGAGCAACACATAGGTTTGGCTCAGGAGGCAACAGTTGAGTGCAGTCCTCGGCTGACTCCTTAGCCTCCAGGGGTCCAGAGTCAACTGCGGGTTGAAACTCTGACTCTGGGGAGGCCCTGGAGGTAGTAAATGTCTCTAATCGGGCCAGCTTTTGAGGAACGAAAACAGTCCTGTTGGGCATGTTTTTCTGCTTAACACGAGTGAGAAAAGATGGCTGCTCAGCAGGAGACTGGGTTGAGAAAGACTGAAGTGACCGTTGTGGTGAGAACTAGTGAAGGAGCAGATGATTGAGCTATAGGTAACGGAGTAGCTAACTGGGCAGCTGACTGAGCTGAGGGCAGCTGAACAGCTAGCTGGGCTGCTGAAAGAGCTAACGGTTGAAGAGGTGTTTGTCGTGAGCATGATGCAGGGGGTGGTATAGGCTCGGTTTAACTAGCTGAACGAGTTCAGAAGAAACAGTTCTACTTAGGCTTCTCTGCTCTAAGAGAACAGGGCAGAAACAGCCCGTTAAGTCTCCCTCCCCATTCTTGGGTTGCGAACCCACAGTGTCATTCATAGATTCAGCAGTACATGTCAAAACTGAATTCAAACTGTCCGGGGTTAACTCTGTATCGACAGAAAAGTTCTTAGTAGGCTCCAACAGAGGGTGCACAATCAGAGTTTTGCCCATACATTCTGATACTTCAGCGGAAAAAGCATCAACATAATTAGTCAGGGAGTCTTTTCTTTCTACAGGGCCGGGGTGAATGTCCATGGATCAAACCGCCTTCACCTCACTACCCTTAGCCGTGAGAAGAAACCATTTCCCATTACTATTCGCAGGTGAAGCAATAGGGGTACAGTCAACATCACTCACCATTGCCTGCTGTTCTGACGAGTGATTGGGCTCCGGTTGTAGTGAGGAATGACAGCGGTGGCGCCGCTTCCTCCTGGCGGCAGGGGCTGAGGCGACAGGAGAAACTGGTGACGATGGAGAAAAGACGTCCTCGTCCTGCGACCACATCGCCGCCAAGCAGGAGGCAGGTGAATTAAGCCCTGAGCGGCAAGAAGTGGAGCTCTGTGGCCGCGGAACGCCTCTCCCCCGTGGCAATTGCTGCTGTGCGGCGGGCGACTCCGCGGAGAGCTCCTTATGTTGCGGCCGCTGCCGATGTGACGGCTTTGGCGAAGAATACTGGGCGCGGGCAAAGGCTGCAAGCTCCCGAGCTTGTAGCACCTCCTGGGCTTCATGCAGCTGGTCCATGAAGCCCATAAATCCCTTTAGTGTGCGCAAATGAGGATTCCCCTCCAGGATCGCTTCGATTGCGTTAATCCCAACTGCCATAGTCTTAGCGTCCTTAGTGTGGGAAACCCGCTCGATCAGGCGGTGGATGCGGGAGAGGTCATGTTCCCGGGATGAATCCGCTGGGTCCAGGAAATGGTCGCGTCGTTCTGTCATGGTCGGCTGTGTGGCAGGCAGGCAGGAGTGGTGGACCCAAAATGCAGGACTCTTAGGAAACGAGGTTTCAACTGAAAATGCAGCTTTGTTGCTGGAACAAAACTTCAACATAAAATGAAACTCACAAAAGCAAACAAAACTCTAAGCTGAGATGCAGGAGGACTGGAAATCATGAACACACAGCAAGTTGAGGGTGAACAGACATTAATGACGCGACACTGACACAAGGACACACTGGGCTTAAATACACTGAGGGAGTCATCAAGGAATTAGAGACAGAAGGGGGACACAGCTGGGAGAAATAAGACCTAACGAGACAGGGAGGGCAAAGCCAGAACACTGACATCAGACAGGAACAAGAACCTTCAAAGTAAAACAGGAAACAAAACACACTTTACTAAGACACGGACTAGACAGAGAGAGACAGACTTGACACTGACCAAAGCCTACTAAATAATAATCATAATCAAAACAGTATCACTGATAAATCAAATCATAAATCATAATCTAGAAAAACACCAAAGCATGAAAAAACAGAAAGCTGGGTCAACATGACCCAGAACCGTGACACTTTGAAACAGATGCAACCTCACAAAAGATGTTAACTATGCTGTCTGACCGGACCAGAGCAGTTAACGAACTCCGTGAGGAGGTCAGAGCCATCCGCCATCCCTGCTGCAATGAATCGGTAGATGCTGGGGTACTGCCTCTGGATTTGCCCTTGCACAACATTGAGGAGCTAAACAATGCAGAGGCAGCTCTTCAATCACAAGAGGCAAATAAGGCAATGGTAAGTATATAAAGGTTATGTACACTTTGTAACTATAAAGTGTAATAGCTGTCAGATGTGATTTAAATACATAACGACGGCATGTTGATTATACACACAAGCACTTGCATGCACATTTAGGACATGAGACACGCTAATTCCATCTCTTAAAATGTGTCTATAGGTGAGACGCTTTGCCTTGATTGGAGGGACCACACTGGAGGTGCGAGTCCGCCGTGTAATGGCTTATGCCATTACAAACGAGCTGGCCTCGGTACTCAACTGGGCAGGGAAAAAAAACAAGGACCAGACAAAGCAAAAAAGGGCATTTAAAGATACAGCACTGTGCAGATGCATATTTGGTAAGTTTTACCATTTATTGTAGTTTTATGAGCCTAAAGTGAACAATAAAGGGATCAATTCATCTGCTGGGTGTGTTTCCTATGTCCGGTTTTTGCTATATTACTTTGTCTTTCTTAATAACAAGACTTTCATGTCCGGTTAATCTGGAGATGGAGTCTTTGGTCTTCAGCTTGTTTAGTCCTTTAGTTTGCAGATTTACGCCTGGTGACTTTCATGTTCATCAGCCTAGGAGATTACATACTTTCTCCCCGCTGAAGACAGTTAACAAGAGCTTATTCATGTGCTCTAATTCACTTTTTTTGTTTGTGTGTGTGTGCGTGTGTGTGTGTATTTTTGTCCTAGATGGCCTGACGCAGCAGTTAGGAGCGAACTCTATGTTCGAGTTTGTCTTTGCACAAGCAGTCCAGAAATGGCTCCGATACGCCCCAGATCGTATGGGTGGCGCAGGATGCACATCATCCATCCCCATCCCAGAGTAAAAATTACAAACTTACATCACATGCAATGCTTTCTTATTTTAGGATATTAATATTGACATGATACATTGTGAGACATTTTTTTTAAAAGGGTGTCCAATTTGAGGAATAAGTACAATTATGTGTTTAGGTGGTTTAAGTATTGATGGAAACATGCAGTAGTTTAGTATTGGTTAAAATACCTATAAAGAAAGGTAGATTTCCAGTCATGATTTTACAGTTGTTTTAATAAAAAGCAACTGCGAAAGAGGTGGAAAATTAACACCATAGCTCAACAGTGTTTCAAGATCAGAATCTGACATTGTTTCAATGTCAACAGTATTAGAAAATATAACGCCGAATCAATGTCAGGTTTCAACATTGATTCAATATCAAAACCTGACGTTGTTTCAATATTAAAAAAGGGTGCAAGAGTGACATTGACCTCAACGTTGATTCGATGACATCGCCTGATATTGACTAATTGAAACAATGTTTCCTTGCTATCTGGGACAGCACCATGGGCCCATGGGCATGAACTTCTACAAGAAATTATGCTGGAGAAAATTACATTTCCTGGCCTCCTGAAGTGAAATAACAGTTCTCTGGTCCATGGCAAGCTGAGGTGTTAAGACCTCCTACTGCATGAAAAAACAGTTCTGCCATCCAAATTGTAATGAGATCTATCATCTAAAAAAGTTTGTAATTACTAGAGATGGACCGATCCGATATTACGTATCGGTATCGGTCCGATAGTTATGTAAATTACTGGAGCGGATTTCGGAGGGAAATAAAAAATGTAATCCGATCCATTAAATATCAAAAAGCACCTCAAAAAAAATTGCGACATGGCGTAACTCGGCTCATAACCGTAGCACATCAGAGCAGTATGCATCACGTGATAGAGCAGTTGTGTGTATTTGTAGCCTCGCTAGCAATCCGGCATTTCATCTCCGAGGAAGTTATCCAAGAGAGAAGTAAAGCAAGTGTGTAAGTTCATCTCTGAATGTTTGTAAAGCATTCCCACGTTGGAACATATATGGAGCGACTGCCTCTTCTCTCTCCCTCTCCTGCTGCTACTTCAATCATGAAACTGATTAATGATCAGCTGATCGGCTTTTCTGTCGCGAGTCCGTCTCTCTTGTTTGTTTATTGCCCACTTCGCGCCAGAAAGAGGAAACCAGCGGCTGAACAACAGCAGCACGTTTAAGCTTGATACGCTGTTGTTAGAATTTATTTAATATTACTTTCTACACTAGGATCCTTTTCTACGTAGCTGACGGCTGGTAACTGTGCAGGGGCGGATCTAGCAAAGTTTAGCCAGGGGGGCCAATAGGGCATTAACAGGGAAAAGGGGGGCACAAAGACATACTTTTCTTTCTTATTCTCATTTAAAATGTCTAGCTTTTAATAAATAATTATCCGAATCTTTCACCCAAAGTTTTAATCTGATGTAAAATGTATAGAAGTCCATTACTGTATATAGTAACTATAGTACTTTTTCCTTTCCTTTCCTTTTACCATCTGTGCAGTCTGCAATTCTGTTGAAGAAAGATGTTGAATTTATTTAATTATTCTTGAAAAATAATTGATTTCTGTGTATTTTTTTTTCACACTGCATCAAATTATAGTTGATTATGTTGATTAAGCTCATGAGGTGGAGGGTGGGTGGTTCCCTATCTATTTTTCTTTTCTTTTTCTTTTTTTTTGCTGGGAGTTTTAGAACCCTGTTATTTAGGTTGCTTACTATTTAAAATACCAGAATAGGGAGGATGGAGTAGGTTTAAGTGTATTAGATTGATCAGTATTGCTGAACTATGAAATATTTGGGTGCTGTGTATTTTTTGCATACAGGTATAACAGAATAGCTTTAGTGTTTTATTTTGTTTTTTAACTTGAGTACGAACTTGTAAAAAAACAGCAAGATATTAAAAAAAACAGTTTTATTGATTAAAAAATACACTATATCGGATTCATATCGGTATCGGCAGATATCCAAATTTATGGTATCGTGTCGGACATAAAAAAGTGGTATCGTGCCATCTCTAGTAATTACTATGAACACTGATGCAATATTATATTGAAGATATAAGACATTACACTAAAAACAAGTTTAATATTTATTATGACATTATACAGTGAGCATCTGGTGTCAGGAGCAGCTGCAGGTCGTGACACAGCGCAGACTATACTCCTGTGACTCTCTTTCTATCTTTGAGACAGAACTGCACATTTCCACCTGACTGGAGTCTTCGCATAACCATCTCACATATTTTTAAATTTGGCATCTTTTCCTTTGAAGCAGTTGAATGACTTCTTATTTCCTTCATCTGTGGCAACAGTCTAATGTCTGTGTTAATAACCTCACTCCCTCTCTGAGGCTTATCTTCTCTGAAATGCTCCAGAGCACAGATGACTCATATGATTCTTATTCCTTATTGTTTTTTTTCTTTAAAGACATCTTCCCAGATGAATATATATATATATATATATATATAGAGAGAGAGAGAGAGAGAGAGAGAGATACACACACACACACACACACACACACACACACACAGTAATAAATAAATAAGTATAGTATTATTTGGTTAAATGTCCCTTGTCAGTGTTTTAATAGTGTCAGTGACACTATTAAAATGTATAATGTAGATAGTTAACAATGCCATGTCGTACTTATCAAAATATTTTATAGAATACTGTTTTTCGTGGCTATGCTGTCTTCATAGGACAGTGACTACAAACATAGTTTTATACAATGATGCATTACTGTAGATTAAACAGAATTTCAAGTATTTAAGATTAGCTCAAGCTAAAACAGCTGCAGCAGTAATATACAACTACTGAGTCTAAGTGCTTTTACTTTTAATACTCCATGAACAGTTTCCCCAAAATGCAGTTTTCTGTAGACAGACAGAGTATATTATTGTACAACATATAATTATATATATTCCATACAATTTGTGATTTATGTGCACTGACACTCTTTTGCTGTTATTTTTTGTTGTTCAAGATCCAAAAATATTTAGTCCGAGCTCAGATTTCAAAAATCTGGTTACTTTTCTGTGTATGCTACTAGGATACTATAAATCTTAATCTATCCCTGCATTTCCATAAACATGAAGTTTTTTAGATTTTTATTCAATTCCATATAGACTCTCCTGCTATTCTAAATATGCATTTCAGGATCAAATATGTATTACCCCACTGAAAAAGAGTCTCAGTCAAATCTTTTTGTTTAAGAAGTATTTGCTTGCAGCTGATTAGATTCTTAACAAAATGAAAATTAAAGAAAAACTGTGTATTTGAGAACTATATTTAAAGTTGAGATTTTTTTTATTACAAATAGGTTAGTGACAGGGGATGCATACCACCATTATTGATGAATTTGATGGTATACCACAGTATTCAGAATAATATTTTTTTCCTTTTGGGAAATGATGATCTGAACTGCTCATGTAAGATGAAAAATGCCAGAGAACTAGAGCTTGAAACATTCACAAAGCTATCATATAAGCTTTCTCTTTCAAGTAGTGGACACCAGCTGCCAGATTCCAGTCATGCAGTGACTAGTAATTAACATGGATGGCTGCATTTTAGCCTGCTAATTTGATGACAAACTAGCACATTAAAATCTCCCTGCTTCAACTAAATCCCAACATCAACCACGATAACTGAGAGAAGGTTGCAGAAAGCCATATTTCAGCAGGACTAAGACTAATTGGAAGAGATGGATGTGAGCGGAGCTTAGATGAGGCACTTCTGAAAGCATAAAAGTAAATAGCAAGACAAAATGATTCCCATGACTGCACTAAGTCTTCCTATTTAAAACTTATTGCTTGGGCTTTATTCATTACCACAAGAGTGTGTCTCTCTCACCACACATGCCCGTTTAGTTTACTTTTATTCTAGTCCAACTTTGTTGCAACATCTGCTTGTAACACTCCTTTAGATTGGTATTAGGCCTTGTATCTCATCTCTTTCCTCTCAATGCTTGCTTCGGAATTAGTCTCATTTACCAGCACATCATCTGGTGATCCTAAGGATTAAATGATATCAGGCTGTAGCTGTTTGTTGTTCATCTTGCACTATACAGACAATAAAATGTAGCACAAACACAAATGTGTTTGCGTTTGAGAATTCTTCAAAAGAAATCAGTAAGCTTCCAAAAAGCCTTTTGTATCCAGCTACAGGCACAACAGTCAATACCTCCTGCTTTTCATCTAGTGGTCCATGTCTTAGGGAAATACAACAAACGCATGCCTTATACTTTATTTGGTTCTTTCTATCTAGCAGTTTGGGTTGTTTTTCTAGATTAGCTGCCAAGAAACTTTTATTAAAGGGGAAGATTTTGAAGTTAAAGTTGAGACTATTCGATAGCAAGGAGGACTCTATTATCCCCGAATGACCTTTATTTTAATCAAATTGGATGTACCATAAACAACTGCACCTCCTGCTGCACGTAATTTTCTCCATTCAATTATAGTCCATTCTACCAACAGCAAAAGGAAGCTTTGGTTCTTAATTATTTTCATTTTTCTTCAATTGGAGCTGCCTACTGAATGCCAAGGAGGTCAGCATCTGAAATGGATTTCATAAAGTGATCTCTTGTAGTTCTTGTTTTTACAAGAACACCTTCACTATCTCTACTTTTATGATAAGGTTGAAAAAGTTACTTTTTGATAAAGCATATAGTTAGGGCTGGATCAGGTGACCATGAAATCTCCCTTAGTTATACTGCAATAGGTGTAGACTGCTGGGGGGATTCCCATGATGTATTGAGTACTTCCTCTTCAGTCACCTTTCTCGCTATGTGTTAATAGACCTCTCTTCATTGAATCATACTTGTTATTAATGTCTGGCTCTCTTCCACAGCATGTCGTTTATCTTGTCTTCCTTCTCTCTCTCCAACCAGTCGTGGCAGACGTGCATCAGAAGAGTATATCCTCTTACACACATTTAAAATAGCACATTATCCTTACGGAGCACACCTTGTTTAGGTGATCCATATGCTATACATGTCTGTGAAGGTTCTCAGTCATCCAGGTCATCGTAGTCAAAGGAGCTTGCAAAGAAAAGCGTCTGGACTTCTTTAAGTTGCTTGAAGACGTTTCACCTCTCATCCGAGAAGCTTCTTCAGTTCTAAGGTCAAATGGTGGGGAGTCCCAGATTTAAACCTAGTGGGAGTCGTAAACCACCGCCTCTGTTCAAAGATGGTCGCTCACAGTGGACATAGATGGCTTCTTTCACTCCTCTTTCAAACCATCTGTCCTCTCTGTCCAAAATGTGAACATTGGCATCCTCGAAAGAGTGTCCTTTATCCTTAAGATGCAGATGGACAGCTGAGTCTTGTCCTGTGGAGGTGACTCTTCTGTGTTGTGCCATGCGCTTGTGAAGTGGCTGTTTGGTCTCTCCAATGTAGCGGTCTAGGCATTCCTCGCTGCACTGTACAGCATACACCACATTGTTAAGTCTGTGTTTTGGAGTTTTGTCTTTCGGGTGAACCAGTTTTTGTCTGAGCGTGTTGCTGGGTCTGAAATGCACCGGGATGTCATGCTTGGAGAAAACTCTCCCGAGTTTTTCTGATACACTGGCTACATAGGGGATGACAATGTTGTTGCGTCTGTCCTTCTTATCCTCCCTCGCTGGTGTCTGATCTTCTTTTCTGTGCCTCTTTGCTGACTTTAAGAACGCCCATTTAGGATAGCCGCACGTTTTGAATGCTTCCTTTACATGCGTGTGTTGCTTCTTTTTCCCTTCAGGCTTAGAGGGAACATGTTCTGCCCGGTGGTGTAGGGTCCTAATTACTCCAAGTTTATGTTCCAGCGGGTGATGGGAGTCAAAGAGGAGGTACTGGTCAGTGTGTGTGGGCTTCCGGTAAACTTCGATTTTGAGGTTGCCATTCTCTTCCATATGCACAGCGCAGTCCAGGAAAGGCAAACAGTTATCCTTTGTGTCTTCCCTGGTGAACTTGATGTTTTTATCCACAGCGTTAATGTGCACAGTGAAGGATTCCACTTCTTGGGTCTTGATTTTGACCCAGGTGTCGTCTACATATCTGTACCAGTGGCTGGGGACTCTTCCTTTGAAAGAGCCAAGAGCCTTCCTTTCCACTTCCTCCATGTAAAGGTTGGCTACAATAGGTGACACGGGGGAGCCCATGGCACAGCCATGTTTTTGTTTGTAGAAGCCTTCGTTGTATTTGAAGTATGTTGTGGTAAGGCAGAGGTCTAACAGTGTGCAAATCTGATCGGGTGTGAAGTTGGTCCTGTCCCCCAAGGAGCTGTCTTCTTGTAGTCGTTTTCTGACAGTCTTCACGGCCTCCGTGGTGGGTATGCAAGTGAAGAGAGAGACTACATCAAAGGACACCATCGTTTCATCTGGATCCAGGGTAAGTTTCTGGACCTTGTCAGTGAAGTCGGTGGAGTTCTTGATGTGGTGTGGGGTGTTCCCCATGAGAGGAGCAAGGATGGTAGCAAGGTGTTTTGCAATGTTATAAGTGGCTGAGTTTATGCTACTGACTATGGGTCTGAGTGGGACAGCTTCCTTGTGGATTTTAGGAAGTCCGTAAATACAGGGTATGGCATCCCATGGGTAAAGGCGGTGATATGTAAGGCGGTCAATGATTTTGTCCTTTTCAAAGTCTTGAAGGCAAGCTATAACTTTCTTTTTGCAGCTGCTTGTGGGGTCTCGCTTTAAGGCTTCGTAGGTATTGTTGTCACTGGGGAGAGTAGTGATCTTTGTATGGTAATCTGTAGTGTTTAGGACCACGGTGCATCTTCCCTTATCAGCTGGAAAAACAGTGATGTTGTGGTCTTTGCTCAGAGAAGCGACGGCCTTCTTTTCTTGTATTGTGAGGTTGGATGGAGAGACTTTGGCACTGGAGAGGGTGGCTGAGACTTTTATCCTGATTTGCTCTGCTTCTGTCTGTGATAATTTATTAATCCGTATGGCAGTTTCTGTGGCTGTGATGAGGTCCACTATGGGCAACTGTTGTGGAGAAATGGCAAAATTGAGTCCTTTAGCTATTAGCATTATGCGGCTATCCTAAATGGGCGTTCTTAAAGTCAGCAAAGAGGCACAGAAAAGAAGATCAAACACCAGCGAGGGAGGATAAGAAGGACAGACGCAACAACATTGTCATCCCCTATGTAGCCGGTGTATCAGAAAAACTCGGGAGAGTTTTCTCCAAGCATGACATCCCGGTGCATTTCAGACCCAGCAACACGCTCAGACAAAAACTGGTTCACCTGAAAGACAAAACTCCAAAACGCAGATTTAACAATGTGGTGTATGCTGTACAGTGCAGCGAGGAATGCCTAGACCGCTACATTGGAGAGACCAAACAGCCACTTCACAAGCGCATGGCACAACACAGAAGAGTCACCTCCACAGGACAAGACTCAGCTGTCCATCTGCATCTTAAGGATAAAGGACACTCTTTCGAGGATGCCAATGTTCACATTTTGGACAGAGAGGACAGATGGTTTGAAAGAGGAGTGAAAGAAGCCATCTATGTCCACTGTGAGCGACCATCTTTGAACAGAGGCGGTGGTTTACGACACCAACTGTCTGCCATCTATAATCCAGTTTTGAGTTCCCTCCCCAGACACCTTAACGCCCACTCACATCCTGGGCCATCTGACCTCTGTTATTTTCATCACCTTTAATTCAGTTTGAAAGCAATTAAAGCATTTTTTCATCAACACTTCTTTCACATATGAATATGAATATGCACTTCAATTCTTTAACCACCAAATAAAAACTTTTGCTGCAATTTTAAGACTTAGGTTTTTCTTAAAATCTTACTGACTTTGTAAAGAGTAATGCAAAAATTTTGACCTAATGTAAAAGAGAAATTATTCATACACAAAAGGGAAAGGTGAAAAGGTGATACATGTGAATCTATATACATGAGAAAACAAAGAAAATATATATAACATGAGAACATATGACCAGTTACTGTATAATCAAGTAAAAGCACAGTGCATACATTCAGCAGCCACTTTATTAGGTTCTCTTGTTCAGCTATGTGCTTAGTGCACATATCTAATCAGCCTATCACCATTTATTTATTTAGCATTCAGACATGTTGACATGGTCAAGACAGCCTCCTAAAGTTTAAACCAAGCGTCGGAATGGGGACAAAAATGTGACAACACATTGCACCTTGATACAGCAGCAGTAGACCTCACTCCTGTCAGCTAAAAACAGGAAACTGAGGCTACATCTCGTACAAACTCGCCAAAACCTCGACAACTGCAATCGTGTCATGTTAGTCATGTTAGAACAGGAAGGGGCTATCCCCAAATTGTTCCCACAAAGTTCAAAATGTCTTGGTATGCTGAAGCATTAAGAGTTTCTTTCAGAAATTTGGGTTTGAAAATCTTCTTCATTTAACCCCTATACACAATAATCACCTTTTCCTTCCCGCCAGATTAGACTCTGAATTTGCTCTTTGGCAGAGACGAGGCCTCCATAACTTTTCTGACATGTACATAGACGGTGTCTTGGCAAGTTTTCAGGATTTGTCACACAAATTTGACCTCCCTTGGACCAGCTTATTTAGATACTTTCAAGTTTGCCACTTTCTTCAGCATCACAACCCTGACTTTCCAAATATAACTCCATTTACTGCTGTAGATGATCTGTTGAAACTGACATTTAAGCCTAAAGGCCTTATCTCAAGAATTAGTAATTGTATAGCCTGCTTTAAGAATATAACAATACCAAAGATCAAAGCAGACTGGGATAATGAGCTGGGGGTGGACTGGGAGAGTGCTCTTTTAAGAGTAAACAACAGCACTTTTTGTGCCAAATTAAACATCATACAGTTCAAGATTCTACATTGCATTCATTACTCCAAGGCAAGACTGGCTAAAATATTTCCTTTTTTTTTTTTTTTTTTTTTTTTTTAAAGACAGGACAGACATGACTGGGGGATAGGACAGGGAGAAAGAATGAAAGAAAGGGAGGGAGAGAAAGAAAAGTAGAGGGGAGAAGAGATGGGGGGGGGGGAAGGAAAAAAAAGAAAAGCAAACAAAACACCTGGATCACCTGCATGGAGATAAAAAAACCAGAAGAGAAAACAAACAACAAAGAGCAACATAATAAAAATAACACCATCACAATAAACTAGCTAACAATAGATAACGGTAGATACTTTTTTAATTTCACCTGTTGAGAATGAAAAAAGAAAACAAGCAGAAGAAAACGAGAGCAATAGAATAAACAACATCACGATGATATATGGGTGTCACAATACGGCTGTGTGCAGGCAAGAGTAGGACCCAAACGCAAACTCCTAGAGACAAAAAGTAAACTCAAAAAACACAGCTTTATTGACTCAAGACATGTAAACTTAACAGACTGGGGAGACAGAACATAGGGACCTGAAACATGGAACAGAAAGGCACAGTAGACACAACATGAAAATAACAACGCCACAGGGGAAGAGTAAAACAAAATGCAGGAACACAGGACATCTTTCAAAATAAAATGGGAAACATAATGAAACGCAAATATGACAACATAATAAACACAGACATGAAGCACATGAAAGACAAGGGAGACTTAACAGGGGTTGGAAACACAAGGGGAATCTAATAAACAAATGAACTTAGATAACCTAATGAACAAAATAAACTCAAACTTAAAACGCTGGGTCAAAAGACCCAGGATCATGACAATGGGAATATAACTGTAAATACTAAATATTAAACATTATTGTACAGCACATAGGATCGACAGCGCACAGTGTGCTTTGAGGTAGGAGCCAAAAAGGGTGTCGTTTGTGTGTGTGAGCACCCGTGTGTACACCTGTGAGCATGTATTTGAAAGGTTCCTTCATGTAATGATCTGCTAGAGGGTGTGGGGAGCCACAACCCCGTCCTCCAGGGCATGAAGCAGGTATGGAGGAGATCAAAACTCCAGACATCCAGAGGCCCTCAGAACACAAAAGACCAAGGAAGACCAACAGAGGGGCAGCCGCGCCACTATCCCAGAAAGAGCTGACGAGAGTCCCAGATGAGGGGTCACTCAGCAGCCGCGGAGCAGAAGCCAGGGGGGGTTGCAGTGATGTGCCCGTGAGCTCCGCTGGCAGCCAGCTGTGCCAGAGTGACCGAGCCCCAGGCCGAGAGGCCGAGGGCACCCCACCCCCGAAGTGGCCCGAGCGAGCCCCAGGCTCCAGGCCCCGATAAGCAGCCACCAAGGAGTGAGCCGGTGTGTACCTGGACGCCCATCCCCGGACACCAAGAACCAACAACGCACCGATGTCTGAGGGCGTCTGCCACTGGTAAGGGAAGTGGTGGGGGAGATAGGCCTCCATATCTTAGAGGACCTGGGATGTCCCCAGAGAGGTGGCGTCTGATACCCGACCTGACATATGGACACAGACAAACAGGCACACACAGATACAAACATTCATTCCCACCCTCATGCTCTCATATGCAATTACTCAACACTCACCCAACGTGGAGACAGACATAAATAGACACTGTACACACACAATCACACTCCCCAACCGTACTCTAAGCCCCAGGTCTAGGTACCCTTGCCCCTGGAGGGGGAAACTGCACCCAGACCCAGGTGGTGTTACCCTTTTCCCTTTGGTGGGGAGAAGCAGACCGCCCCGACTCCACAGCAGCAGGGAAGCCCCACATTCCAGACCCCAGTCGGACGGCCAACTTTTCCTCCTAGCCCCCCCGCTCCAGCAGGCCGCAGAGAACGTGGGTGTGTGAAGACTCCAAACCTCCCTCTGCCCGCTCATATGTAGTGTTGATGCATGTGTGTTCTAAGGTGCCTTTAAAACCCAGGAGGGCATGGAGCTATCTGCCCAAGTGCAGCAGGTAAGCGCATAACCCCTCTTGCTAGCCCTCAATGTCTACGTGTATTTAAAATTGAGAGGTGGGCAACGAGGCCGGGGGTGAGGTTGTACACCCTGATGGTCTTTTGGATTCCGTGTAGCGTGCTCACTCCCAAGATCCTATATGTATGTAGGGCTGGGCCATATTATACCGTTCACGGTAATACCGGTATAATGTTAGGCAACGATAGGAAAATGAAATATCGCGATAGAATATAAATAAAACGCGCATGCGCAGTGTCTTTGTTTTCATACACACATGGCCGATTGTTGAGTGAAACAGATGAACCAGAATTGGTTTGTAAAAATGGTGCAACTTCAGTGATGTGGAACTGGTTTGGTGTTTGTCCGTCAGATACACGACAAAGCACATTTTTTTGCAGAACATGCAAGCGGCTGTCGTTATTGTCGTATTTGTCGGACTAAGATGCTCTTAAATCTGGGAGTAATCTGGGTCCTAAACTCCGTATGCTTCAGGTCAAACGAAAACTGCAGCATCACTGAGAGTTAAAAACTGTCTAAATTCTTTCATCTTTAATAAAACGATCAGCATTGCTGCTTTACCAGGTGTAACTATGAAGTTTAACTTCGAGGCATCCATGAAAACAAAATTTATTACATTTAACGGAGTTAGAAGTTAGCAGGAAGCTAGCGGAAGTTAGCTCGCTAGTTTCGCTAGTTACCTAAGCATGATATTGCATGTTCTGACTGAGAGATTTCTGAAAAAATTCAAACGTACAGCTCTGCTATCACTTCCAACATAAATGAAGACAGGAAACTAAACAGCAGTGACGTTTGTAGGGTTACTGAAGTTGGGCTAGCTGGTATATAATGATGTGCTACATGATCGCTAGCGACACAGCTATGTTAGCATAACATAAACAGTGAAGCTGGAGGACGAACACTAACACTTTTCCACTTATAAAAGTTAACGTTAAGGTTCCTGATAGTTAGAGACAAATGCAATCGCATGGCAGGATGCTGTAAACGGACCAAACTTCAGTCAGGAGAACAACTGAGATAATCCATCCACAATACAAGGTTAGTCATTAATATACTGCAACAACATGGGAATAGAGCAGCTGCCAGAGAATTCAACATTAATGAATCAATGGTACAGAAGTGGAGGAAGCAAGAAGAATGAGTTTAATAAAGTTTGATTTATCTGACTGCTTTGTTTCCCTTAATGTGCCTTATAATCCCGTGCACCTTATGGTCCGAAAAATACGTACTGCACACTGCAGTTTAATGTTGCAAAGCACCTCTTTTTAACTTCAGTGGATATTATACATGGTTATGCTCAGGATATGTCAGCCCATTTCTACTGGAAATGCCTTTTGGTTAAACTTTCAGCAAGGAATTTGCATTTGCACTGTTACATTTTTATAAAGCTTTAATGTACATAAAAACCAGCTTCTTGTTTAAGTGAAAATAAATGGAAGGTTGTCTTTTTGCGCTAGTAATGTTGTGGAGTTGTATTTTGTCTCGCATCAATTATATCGTCAGTTATATCGTTATCGCAAATTTTCAAATATATATCGTGATAAATATTTTTGGCCATATCGTCCTGCTCTATATGTATGTGTTATGAGAGTGTGAGTAATGTGAATGTCTAAGTTGTGAGATAAAATTGAGGCATAGGGAGCCACAAGGGGACAGAAGGGGGATGCCTCCCCTGCACCCTGGTGACACATCTTTACCCCAAGGCCCTGCATGTGTGGGTGATTGTGGTGGAGCGGGAAGAGGGAGGCAGCTGGAGATGGGGAGGGAAGGAAGGGAGGGGCAAGTGACCCCTCCCTGGGGCCAGCTCCCCCGCTGACCCCAGTAGGCACCCCATACTCTGCAACCCGCCAGGGAAAGGGGGCCCAGGCCCATCTGGACCGGGGCCCAGTACAGCAGCGCCGCCCGACCCCACCTCAGAGAAAACTGCACCCACCCCGTCATCCACTCATCTTCCAGACTACACAAGACAATAGACGCCCAGGCTGAGATCTTCCTCCACCTCTCCTGTATCTCCCCCTCCTGCAGAGTGAGTTCCTGAAGAGAGGAGAGCTCCTGCAAGATGTAACAACCTCCC
Source organism: Simochromis diagramma (assembly GCF_900408965.1). Taxonomy (NCBI): domain Eukaryota; kingdom Metazoa; phylum Chordata; class Actinopteri; order Cichliformes; family Cichlidae; genus Simochromis; species Simochromis diagramma. The sequence goes on along the minus strand of NW_024387523.1, from coordinate 19,355,122 downwards.
CCACCAGTTGAAGAGCCCCCCAGGTGGCTCGATGCACCAGCGGCACCCTGCGCCAGGACTGGGCCCCCATACACCCACCCGCCCACAACCCCGGCAACACACCAACCAGGACCCAAGCCCCCGAGGCCCAGCCAGGGCCCCAGCCCAGAGACGGAGCGCCCCAAGAGCGCCTCACGCCCCTCCCGGACCCACCCAGGGGCAGCCAGGCTACCAGGTCAGTAACCCACGTCCGTCAGCACAGACCCTCCCCTAGCCCCGCTGCACGCAGCCACGAGGAAACCGTCACCTAAGAGCCAACAGAGCCCTTAATAGGCCATGACCACTACCCCGGGTTGAGCCCTCCAAGGAAGATGCTCCTGGGGAACCCCCCGACGCCCTAAGCCTGTCCCTACCCCCACACCAATCACAACAGCGAAGGTGGGACTAAACTATGACCCCCCACCCCCACTAGGTGATGGAGCTGATCAAAGGAACCCAGAGCAATTGATCTGATGTGGTGGCAGAGGCTGTATCAAGACTAATGTAATCTAAAAGATAATTTCTTTATTGGTTGGAATTAAGATTATTTTTATTTTACCAGTTCATGAGGACTGTTTTCTTGGCTATGCATAGGGCAGTGAAAACCATATGGGCTATATTCTTTTCTGTAGTGACATTATCTAAGCTGCCCAACAAACACACTAAAGGGGAAGTTGGAATGTTACATTTCAGACACTTTGATAAGTCTTCACATCTCGCGCCAAGTTTTGGCGCGAGATGGACAGAACCAAAGAGCGTGGATATAATTGTCCGGTGAATTGGTTTGGCAGTGTGAGCAGTTGTTGGTAGACGTAAAGCCCATCTTGAACATCCGATGACCTGTATAGTGCACTCTATGTAGTATTTTGTATTGAATTAATTGAAGACTGGGATTTCTAATTAGATGAAAGGTTTTTAAGCAAATCTGAGACCAGAAGTTTTGGTCTAAGTTAACTGATAAATCCGCTTCCCATTTTGCAATAGAAAGTGATATTGATTCATCTGTTTTAGAAAGCATTCTATATATTTTGGAAAGTAATTTGGGAGTTTTAAGAGTAAGAATTTGAACCACACTTGGTGGTGTTTGTAGTTCAACTTGACCCGGTTTAAATTTCTTTTTTACTATGGATTTAATTTGTTGATATTCTAAAAATCTTTTCTTGTTGATCCCATATTGTGTAACTAGTCTGTCAAATGAAATAAATTCTGTTCCTTCTAATATATGTTCTAAATATTTGATTCCTTTACCACTCCAGTCTGAAAAGTTTATCATATTATTGTTTTATAATACAGTGGGGCAAAAAAGTATTTAGTCAGCCACCGATTGTGCAAGTTCCCCCACCTAAAATGATGACAGAGGTCAGTAATTTGCACCAGAGGTACACTTCAACTGTGAGAGACAGAATGTGAAAAAAAAATCCATGAATCCACATGGTAGGATTTGTAAAGAATTTATTCGTAAATCAGGGTGGAAAATAAGTATTTGGTCAATAACAAAAATACAACTCAATACTTTGTAACATAACCTTTGTTGGCAATAACAGAGGTCAAACGTTTACTATAGGTCTTTACCAGGTTTGCACACACAGTAGCTGGTATTTTGGCCCATTCCTCCATGCAGATCTTCTCGAGAGCAGTGATGTTTTGGGGCTGTCGCCGAGCAACACGGACTTTCAACTCCCGCCACAGATTTTCTATGGGGTTGAGGTCTGGAGACTGGCTAGGCCACTCCAGGACTTTCAAATGCTTCTTACGGAGCCACTCCTTTGTTGCCCGGGCGGTGTGTTTTGGATCATTGTCATGTTGGAAGACCCAGCCTCGTTTCATCTTCAAAGTTCTCACTGATGGAAGGAGGTTTTGGCTCAAAATCTCACGATACATAGCCCCATTCATTCTGTCCTTAACACTGATCAGTCGTCCTGTCCCCTTGGCAGAAAAACAGCCCCATAGCATGATGTTTCCACCCCCATGCTTCACAGTAGGTATGGTGTTCTTGGGATGCAACTCAGTATTCTTCTTCCTCCAAACACGACGAGTTGAGTTTATACCAAAAAGTTCTACTTTGGTTTCATCTGACCACATGACATTCTCCCAATCCTCTGCTGTATCATCCATGTGCTCTCTGGCAAACTTCAGACGGGCCTGGACATGCACTGGCTTCAGCAGCGGAACACGTCTGGCACTGCGGGATTTGATTCCCTGCCGTTGTAGTGTGTTACTGATGGTGACCTTTGTTACTTTGGTCCCAGCTCTCTGCAGGTCATTCACCAGGTCCCCCCGTGTGGTTCTGGGATCTTTGCTCACCGTTCTCATGATCATTTTGACCCCACGGGATGAGATCTTGCGTGGAGCCCCAGATCGAGGGAGATTATCAGTGGTCTTGTATGTCTTCCATTTTCTGATGATTGCTCCCACAGTTGATTTTTTCACACCAAGCTGCTTGCCTATTGTAGATTCACTCTTCCCAGTCTGGTGCAGGTCTACAATACTTTAGCTGGTGTCCTTCAAAAGCTCTTTGGTCTTGGCCATGGCGGAGTTTGGAGTCTGACTGTTTGAGGCTGTGGACAGGTGTCTTTTATACAGATGATGAGTTCAAACAGGTGCCATTCATACAGGTAACGAGTGGGGGACAGAAAAGCTTCTTACAGAAGACGTTACAGGTCTGTGAGAGCCAGAGATTTTCCTTGTTTGAGGTGACCAAATACTTATTTTCCACCCTAATTTACAAATAAATTCTTTACAAATCCTACCATGTGAATTCATGGATTTTTTTTTCACATTCTGTCTCTCACAGTTGAAGTGTACCTCTGGTGCAAATTACTGACCTCTGTCATCATTTTAAGTGGGGGAACTTGCACAATCGGTGGCTGACTAAATACTTTTTTGCTCCACTGTATGTTGTCTAAAAACTGATCAATTTCCTTTTTAGATGGGTTTATTTGTGGTGAATACAATCTTTTATAGAAATCCCTGAAAATGTTGTTTATTTGTTTCGGGTCATATACTGTGTTCCCAGATGAATCTTGAACAGCACATATAGTTGTTTTTTCTTTATTTATTTTTAGCTGGTTTGCTAGAAATTGACCGGATTTATTACCATGTTCATAATTTTGTAAGCGTAGTCTTTGTACTAAGAATTTTGTTTTTTTTATCAATTATCTCATTTAATTCTAGTTTTGTTTTGCGTATTTTGTTCAGTGTTTCCTGATCTTGGTGGGACGCGTCGGCTTTTTCTAGTGATTTAATATTTTTTTCTAATTCCTGAATATTTTTGTTTTCTTCTTTCTTTTTATGTGATGAGAAAGAAATTATTTTACCTCTCATCACAGCATTCCCTGCTTCCCATAGAACAGATGCTGAAGTTCCGGGACTGTCATTATAAATATGAAGTCCACTCTTTTTTAAAATATTTAATAAAGTCTTCATCTTTAAGCAGTGATGTATTAAATCTCCAGTTTTTACTTGGCGTAGTATTATTCTTGTGCATTAGTGTTAAAGATACAGGACCACGATCGCTGACAGCTATAGGGTGAATCTCAGTGTCTGAAATGCCACTCAGCAGTGAGCTGCTGACCAAAAAATAATCCAGACGAGAGTAGGAGTGATGAACATGTGAGAAAAAAGTATATTCCTTACTGGTGGGGTGAAGGGAGCACCATGCATCGCAAAGACCAAAGTCGCTCATATACTGTTTGATTATATTTGTGGACTGCCAATTGCGCTGAGTTCCTGCTGTATTGAGCCTATCCATTTCTTCATTTAGTCCAAGGTTGAGGTCGCCTCCAAGAACAAGTGTGCCATCTAAGTGTTCAGAGAGTGTACTGAAAAAACCGTGAAAGAATGAGGGATCATCAACATTTGGACCATATACACTTACAATACATAGCTTTTTATCACGTATAGATAGTTGAATGATTAAAAATCTGCCCTCTGGATCTATAACTGTATCGAGTACTGTGAAATTAATATTTTTATGTATTAAAATTGCTACTCCCCTTTGTCTAGAATTATAACAAGCTGAGAACACATTAGGAAATTCAGGTGTTTTAAGTTCATTCGAACCTCTAAGGGGTCTGTGGGTCTCTTGTAAAAGGACAACATCTGCCTGTAGTTTTTTGAGTTGGTTAAATATTTTTAACCTCTTTTCTCTGGAGCTAGCTCCATTTATATTCCATGTAACAAACCTTAGTGCGCCCATAGATGTCTGTGTATAACTAGGGGTGTACGCTGTGTGTGTCGCTTAGACAGGTGGAGAGAATACATCACTTTTTTGTAAATAAAAAGAGGGGGAGAGAGAAAAAATGTGTGGCGAGATGCTCCCTGAGTTTGACTATGTGTGTGCATATTTACTAATATGAGTACGCTTGGCTTACAGTAAGTGTGTGTATCCTATAGGTCTGTGTGCACTGTCTGACTGATGCAAATGTGCTGCCGTTGAGCGCATGATTGTGCATGATCGTGCTGTGCGTATGTGTTGAAATAAAGGATGTTATTTGTGGATGAGTGTGGAAGCAGGTGATCGAAGCAGTGAAAGAAAATAAAAAAAGAAAGAAACCAAGGACAAGGGTGAGCGGCATAAAAACAAGAGGGGGAAAAAACGAGAAGAAAAAAAAACGGAAACATTCCAATTAAACGATTGACGGAGAGTGACGGTGTAAATTTTGCTACGATATTACACTTAAGATGCGATATGATACTGGTAAGTTAAACAGATGTTAATGCAAGTTAGTGTGAGTGGATATGAAAAGGGTGTAGCGGATTCTTATCTGGTCTGAAGTTAATACACAGCAATGACAGCGCAGGAGCCCTTCTGGATGAAGCCGCTTCAGGTGGGTTTTGATTAAGCTTTTTACCGTAGTCTCGGTGTCTTCTCCAGCGGCTTCTGGAATACCAGAAAATACGAGTTTATCACGCATGCCACGAGCTTGTAGATCAATAACCGTTTCGTTAATTTTTTTATTTTCTCTATTTAGCTGAGTAACATTGTCTGTGAGAGATTTCACCAACTCCCTTAGCGTGGCATTTTCAGCAGCGAGCGTTTCCACCTGCTGCTGGCTGAACTCCAGGGATTCTCGCAAGGATTTAAATTCCCGGTGAAGAATCTCCACCAAGGACAGCCTTGCATCGAAACTGGACAATCGTTGGTCGATTGACTCCAGTATGTCGACAATATCTTTGCCGGCTGGCAATGTTGTGCCGGGGGAATCTGCTGGGCGAAGTCTTTTCGACGACGGCGTGTCAGGTTTGGCCGGGGAAGCTGCACTCTGGGCCTTCTTCATCACGAGATCCTGGAAGCACTGATCAATGTAAACTTGGAGAGCCTCTAAACTCTCCCCGTTGTTCTCCAGGGTGTTGGAGATGATTTAGACAAATGTTGTTAGTTATAAGACAATTGATAAGTGTATTTGGTAATACTGAAGCTTAAAGGAATTTGTTCAAATGTAAACTACCATTCGCTTTAAATTTCTGCCAAAATCTCTGGCATCTGACGTCAGTTACAACATGAGTCGCTTACCTCGTCCGTCACTTCCGTCACTTACCTTCACTTCCGTCTCATTTCTGCACACCCATGTGTGGCTGACTAAAATATTTCCAAACATAGATGCAAGCTGTGAGAGATGTAGAAATCCCTCTGCAGATTTAACACATATGTTTTGGTCATGTCCAACTTTAAAAGCCTACTGGTCAACAATTTTCAAAACATTGTCCGAAGCATTGAATGTTGAGCTTCAACCCGATAAAGCTATGGGTATATTTGGTGTCACAGATAGAAGACATAGAACATTAAGGAAGAGTCATAAAAACATAATCGCAGTACAAGTACTGTATCTACAAATAAGAAACACCTTATCAAACAGCCAATGTTAAATTTTAAGCATTTCCTTACAAGAAACCTGTCACAAAAGCATTCTTTTAGCTGAATCTAATAAAAATGCCAAAGATGATTCTTAAATTGCAATTTGCTGCAAACTTTGCATATTTTTCATAATGATATCTGTGAAATATACTATAATAAATGACACAAGCAGGGTGATCTACCTACCACCTCAGAGATTCCAAACAGCTGTGGGTGTGCTGGCTGGATCATCTCTCAGAAAAGTCTTTGTCCTGATGACATATTGAATGCATGGTAATGAAAAAGCCTCCCCGGTGCCTTTGTGGCATCGAATGGACCATCAATAACATTGACTAACAGAGAAGGAGACGCAGAGAAGGAAATTACAGGGTCAAAAAATACAGAGGCAGTAAGCTGGTGTTTTTATTTATAATTTTTTTTAGTCTGCATCTACATCAATAAATGGACTACTATGAGTTTATCCTCAGCCTTTTATACAAAGTTATAAACTGGGTCAGACTCTTCAAGGTATAAAAGAACATGTCTGCAATAAAATTAAATCAATATACCTGTCTCATCAGCTTGAATAGCATTGTCTGAGACACTCAAGTCTATTTAGATTTACATTTATCAATCATTCCATAGCTTTAACTTAAAGTTTTTGTAATTTTTTTTTTCTCTGTCCTTACTTCAAAAACACCCCAGTCCCTTTGAAAACACACAAATGGCCGCTTCACTTGTTAAACAAGCAGAAAACAAAATGCACCTGATCAGGTCTACTCACAAATCCTCTGGGCTAAGTGCGAGGGCAAGCTGAGGGGCAGGCTTGATTTGTGACCATGCGGCCTCCACTCGGCAACGTGGTTGGAATTAGCGGCATACCCAGGTTGCTGAGTACACTGGGACGAACCCACAGAAATCCTATCCACAGCAGAAGGACCCAGAGAATTCCTCTCGGTCCATCATCACAGAGTAAAACAGTCCATAACAGGAACGTAGACTCTGCATCCACGGCTATTGTTTGACTATTCTCCTATTAGCTCTGGTATACAATAGTGATGTGCGGATCGATACTGAAATATCGATTCCTCCAATACCAGTCATTTATGTTCTAGAATCGATACTCATATTAAAATATCGATATTTTAGTAATTTAGGGTAAATTTGTAGGTTATCATTAACAGGAACAGAGTGGAAAGAAACTGTATCATTTGGATTGTCTACATTGGAAGGAACTACTTAGTCTTCCGCCTGTCATAGTCATGTGCAAAGTACATCTGTATAAATGTGTCCAGCCCCTTGGTGTGCACACTCACAACAATGGCTGAGTGTAAATGGAGTCATGTGCAGACGTATTTTACTTCCACAAACGGTTGAGACGTAGTTTGCAATACATGTGGCAAGAAAGTGAGGTGTTGTGGCAACACTACTAACCTCATCAAGCACTTCAGAGTAAATCATATCACAGAATATGACGAGCTTATGCTGAGGCGAACTGAAGAGGAGGACAGGGACAGGTGCTGCTAGGGCGAGACAGACGTCTCTCACAGAGTCCTTCAGTGCTGCAGGCAGGCAACGTGTTCAAATAGCGCACAACTTCAGTTTTTTTATTTCTATATGATAACTGTGCATTATTACGCGATAAGAACAAGTAATCCGATGTCCTGTAATCATTATGACGCTATAATTTGAGATACAATAACTGAAATACGTTTTTGTACAAAGTATCGGTATCGGATCAGTATCGTCGATACCGCCCTGAATTTTACTTGGTATCGGATCGGAAAGGAAATCAGTGGTATCGCACATCACTAGTATACAACCTCCTCCGGTAATGTGCCACTGCCGACTCTCACTAGCTTAGTTAGTGTTTTTTTCTTTCGCCTCGCTTAGATCCCGCCTTCCTTACATCTGATTGGACAATAGGTTTACATCAACCAATGGGATAAAAGAAAATACAAGATTGACAACCCAAAATGAACTTGTAAAACAACTTGCAGCAAATACAAAGGTTTTTTTTTCCCTTGTTTCACATTAGATAACAAATCTTTGGTTTACTTGTAACTTTTAACTCCATGAATGCTTAAATTATGATTGACTTTCATTTATTGTGATTTTAAACACGTTTTTAATGCTTTTGAACTCTTTTTTTTTTAAAACACATTTATGAAATATTTACAATAAAGTCTTTACATGACAATATTTATATCCTTTTAACCTGTAGGGTCTAAAATAGATATTTGAGACCAGGCTACACGGGGAAGCTAGAGCCTATCCCTACCCTGTCTTAAGGCAAGATGCAGGGTACACCTTGTACAGGTCACCAGTCTGTCGCAGGGCTAACACATAGACACAGCACAGACAACCATTCACACTCACATTTATACCTATGGGCAATTTTAGAGTTTCCAATCAACCTATGCCCAATAACTGCATGTCTTTGGACTGTGGGAGCTGGGATCCAGAGTACCCTGAGAGAACCCACGCAAACACGGGGAGAACATGCAAACTCCACACAGAAACACCCCGGCCTGATGGTGGAATTGAACTCAGAACCTTATTGCTGTGCAGCAACAGTGCTAACCGCTATGGTATAATGTCATCAGAAAACGTTTGGCACAGTTATAGAAGAAATATCACAAAAGCAGTTTTACAGATGTTTTCTGAGCTTCAGGCAAAGTCTTACATGCTCTCATTTTACTCCATTATTATCACCTGACTTTAGTAGTGAATCATACAAGGAGTGGGGCAGGGAATGGTACAACCTCCTTTTTTTGATCACAGGTCAAACATGACACCAGTGCACAAAGCAAGGTCCATAAGACCATTCAGTGGTCTTAGAGCATGCACAAACTTTTTTTGAATGAAATAATATCTACACTTTTACAAATATGTTTTTCTATGTACAGCCAGTCAAAACTTGAATCCAGTCAAAAATCCAGGTTTTGTGGGGTTTTTTTTCTCTTTTTTGTTTTTTTTTTTTTTGTTGGGGGGGGGGGGGGTGTTGCAGTTTTTACATCATTCACAACCCATGCCTGTCACAAATGTGATATGTTTTTAGGTTTAAATGTTGAACTATGAATTGAATCAGTTCTAACTATAATACAATTGAAAGTGTTATAAAGTGCTATAGCAACAAATTGTCAATGGCTAAAAAAAAAATGAAGTGTTTGTTTTTATTGAACAGCCAGATGCAATCTTTTATTCCCCACCATAAAAAACAAAATATAGCATTCAACTCACTCCTTGACTCAATTTGATTAAAAATGTGAGGAAAAAGTGGGGACTTCTTATGTCTCACATTTCAAATTCAGTTTATGGTAAATAGTTGAAGTGTCTCAGTATTTACCATAAAGCCATGCCAAAGAGTAGCTATATTTGCTGTATTTTATTTATTTATTTTTGTTATTCTTGCTGTTGTGATTCGGGGTTCTCTGTGGACAGTCGACCAGCAGCTGAGCCTCTCAGATAAGCTTCCAGCCAGAGAGAAAGAGAGGGAACAAAAAAAGACGAGTGAAATAAAGAGCAGGCCAACAGCGCTGTATGATTGAGAAGGGCTCTGTTTCACAGTAAAAAGCAGGCGGAAGAGGGAGGGGGTCGCAGTCAACAGAATGGGAATGGCAAAATAGTTGGTGGGGGGTGGAGATAAAAGGCACAACATAGTATTAGGATATGGCCTGTGGGAGTTTTTTTTGGGGGGGGGGGGGGGGGGGGGGAGCAACTTTCGAGAGCATGTCGGTGACTGCAACCTTCAGTGCCGCACTGCAGGGAAGGCAAGTTTGGTCTTACTCTAATGGTGGTGACAGCAAGCACTGAATGCTGAGATGCTCCCTCTGTCTGTTTGACTTTCTGTCTTTCTCTCTTAGAACCACTCCAAGCCTATTTTTGTTGATGGTTTGATTGTCATGGAAACAACATATTGCACACACACACACACACGCTTACACACACATATGTGTGTGTGTGTAAGCACGTGTGTGTGAAAACATTTATCATTTACTTAAACTGCAGGAATGTATTAATGAGGAAATGAAACACTAAACATAAATGCATTGTAAATGCATTTGTATAAAAATGTATAAAATTGTAAATGCAAACATTATGGAATCCTGTTCTCAAAAATGGACATAGATGTAACACTATCCTTTTAACACTGTTTCTTTAGCCTTAAGTTGTTCTATGTTGTTCTGCTAGCTGCACTTAAACGGGAGGAAACACTTGTTAGTTTTAATGTTCAGGTTTGTAAAGCACTTTATGAATGCGGACTGTGTGGAGGACAGCCTGTCTAAGTTAGGTGAGAGGTGGTTCACCTGAACCGACAAGCTGGAGTCAGAATGTGATTTTTTTTATCCTCTGGAGATCCCCTAGATTAGAACTATGATAGCTTTTTCTGGTGGTATGAGTCAGCGATTTTGACCATATGAGAAATTAGGAGTAAGTGAGTCAGGAAACAGTAAGTAAAGCTGTACAGATAATTCTGTGAAACACCTGAACCTAGGTTATTCCTGAACATCTTAACCAATTTCTTCTTATCTGAGGTTGACAGTTTCTTCTTTGTCTGAAAATTCTCTGACATCTCCTGAAGTGATCTTGAACACAGTATGCAGTGATCGGTCCTTCTAGACTGAAAACAGCAGAGGCTGGTAGCCCTTTCACCAGTTAAAAATATCTGGTGGATCATGAAACAAAAGATACAACATAGTAGACAAAAGCAAATGCTATAAATTGATAAGCATGGCCTTGTCCCAACTTTTTTGAGACCTGTTGCTGTCATCAATTTAAAATGAGCTAATTATTTTCTTAAAATGGCAGGTATCTTAGTTTAAACCCTTGGTATATTTTCTATAATTTATCACTGGCATCAGAATCAGAATCAGAATCAGAAAGGGTTTATTGCCAGATGTTGAGGAGGTTTACAACATTAGGAAATTGCTGCGGTGCTTCAGTGCAACATACTGTCATAAAAATATAAAAATAAGAATAAGAATTAAAAGTGCTAAGTGGATAGATATATACATGATATATACATGAGTGCAGGTAGTGATCAGTGCCAAACATGGAATGATGCAGTGAACAGCGTAAGGTCATGTGTTAGTGGTGGGAACAGTCATGGTTTGTTCATGTGTCCGACAGCAGAGGGGAAGAAGTTCTTATGGCGAGAGGTTCTGGTGCGAATGGACCGGAGCCTCCTGCCTGAGGGGAGCAGGTCAAACAGACTGTGTCCAGGGTGAGAAGGGTCAGCTGAGATCCGAGCTGCACGCCGCAGTGTCCTGGAGGTGTACAGGTCCTGCAGAGATGGGAGTCTGCAGCCAATCACCTTCTCAGCAGAGCGCACAACACGCTGCAGTCTCTGTTTGTCCCTGATAGTGGCTCCAGCGTACCACACAGTGATGGAGGAGGTGAGGATGGACTCGATGATTGCAGTGTAGAACTGCATCATCGTCCGTGTTGGCAGGTTGAATTTCTTCAGCTGCCTCAGGAAGTACATCCTCTGCTGGGCTTTTTTAATGACGGAAGTGATGGTGGGCTCCCACTTCAGGTCCTGGGTGATGGTGGTACCCAGGAAGCGGAACGAGTCCACAGAGGTGATGGGGGTGTCAGTCAGGATGATGGGGGGGAGTGGAGCTGTGTGCTTCCTGAAGTCCACAATAATCTCCACTGTCTTCTGGGCATTCAGCACCAGGTTGTTGTGGCTGCACCAGGACACCAGACGTTCAACCTCCCTCCTGTAGGCAGACTCATCCCCGTCCGAGATGAGTCCGATAACGGTGGTGTCATCTGCAAACTTGATTAGCTTGACAGACTGGTGGGTGGAGGTGCAGCAGTTGGTGTACAGGGAGAAGAGCAGAGGAGAAAGAACACAGCCCTGAGGGGAGCCGGTGCTGATGGTCCGGGAGTCCGAGACATTCTTTCCCAGCCTCACATGCTGCTTCCTGTCCGTCAGGAAGTCAGTGATCCACCGGCAGATGGGATCAGGCACATTCATCTGGGAAAGCTTGCCTTGGAGATGGTCTGGAAGGATGGTGTTGAAGGCAGAGCTGAAGTCCACAAACAGGATCCTGGCGTAGGTTCCTGGGGAGTCCAGATGCTGCAGGATGAAGTGTAGGGCCATGTTGATGGCGTCATCTACAGACCTGTTGGCTCTATATGCAAACTGCAGGGGGTCCAGGAGGGGGGCCGTGAGGGTCTTGAGATGGGAGAGAACTAGGCGCTCAAATGACTTCATGACCACAGATGTCAGAGCCACGGGTCTGTAGTCATTTAGTCCAGTGATCCTAGGTTTCTTGGGGACAGGGATTATGGTGGAGGACTTGAAGCAGGCAGGCACATGACATGCCTGCAGTGAGGAGTTGAAAATGCCAGAGAACACTGGGGCCAGCTCGTTTGCACAGTGTCTGAGGGTGGCAGGAGACACACCGTCTGGGCCGGGAGCTTTTCGAGCATTCATCAGGACAGTATTCTGAAAGTACTCTGTATCAATATATAGCCTATGTATTGTTATCATAGCGGAAATAAGAAATAGTGCAACCCTAAAGCTTACTAGCTTTCTTAAGACATAGTGGTAACAACACCCTACGGATACAGCATAAGTATGCAGGTACTTCAATGCTACTGTACTTGACAGCATCACATCAACATTTATACACTAATTTATAGTATGTGTTGTTCAAACATGCTTAATTTCTTCTTACTGTGTATAAATGACAAAGAAGAGTCAACTACAAAATGTGTTTTTCAAAATTTAGCATACTCATATTTATCCTAATGAATAATGCATATGAACAATATATACACTGAACTTTTACAGTGTAATTGCAGCAATTTTACGCAATTCAAAAAAAGAATTCACATGTCTGTTAAGACCACAACCTCAAGATTATGCATATTTAGCTTTAAATGATTTATTTAATCCCTTTTCTAGTATAGTTTGCCAAGGTTTACATTCTCAGTAACCTTGCATTCTTTCCTTATTTCTTTGTTGCACTTCAATGAATTACTCCTCTTAAATGACAAACAACCTGCAGAGAGTTGAAACAAACAATCAAGAGAGAATTTCCAGACACAACCTGAATGCAGGCATGTTAACTGACTCATAATGGAAACTGTCACCACTTCATTACACAATCTTGGAAAGCTAGTAAGGGACCAATACACGGCTAGTTTACAGGGACTGTTATGAGCTGAATTTAGGTCAAAAGATTTGGATTTTGAATTCACAACCAAATAACTTACTGAGTGCAGTTCAGTACGTTTATTTACACAAGGTTCAAAAAACAGCAAGGACTTGTGGCTAGTGATATCACCGGGATTTAATAAGGCTTGGTCTGGTGGCCTTGACTGTGCACGTGGTTCTGGTCCATGGTGCAGAGCGAGCCTTTGTCCGTCTTCAAATTTGTCAACATCACCTGAGGTGATGTTTTATAAAGGACCAGGACTGGAATCAGTGGAGGTTCGTAGCCTAAAGAAGCCTCAAAGGGAGACAATCTTGTGGCAGAGGAAGTCAAAGTGTTGTGAGCCTTGGGCCAAATATACCCAAGACAACTGAGAACTCTAAATGGCCAAGTTTGACGATATAACAAAGAGAGGCTTATAATTCATGGTTCATTTTCTCTGTCTGACCACTGGTTTGAGAGTGAAAACCCCAAACTAGGTTAATCTTGAACTACAAAATTTGCAGTTTTTAATCAATTACAGTGAGAATAACTTTTTTCCCATTCATGGAGGGAAGCTCCGTGACAAAGTCTAAAGTTATGTGTGACTACAGCCTGAGAGTAACAGTTAAAGGGTGACACAGGCCAGTGTGAGATCTTGAACTGCTTTTGTTTTTGGCATAAACTGTGCAAGCTGCTACATACTATCTGACATGTTGAAAGAGAAAGCCACCAGAAAAAACTCTTTAAAAAGGACACCATTCTACTCACCCCAGTTGGTGGGGCCGCCTGCTCCTCAATCTTCAATGCAGGAAGGGAACAGAATGGTTTCTGGGTTTCAGTTCTCTTCTTTGGGAGCATACTGGCTGGAGAGAGCAACAGGTTCAAGATTACTGGAAGCAGGATGGTAACTAATGGTAGTTATATCTTACAAAAAAATGCCACCTAGCTTGCCAAGAGTTCACTTTTCTATCAGACTGAAAATATTACAAGCTCTTGTGATCTACCCAAACAGTAAACACAGTTGTTCAGCCCTGTCCAACCAATGTTGCCATTAGCTGTTTCTGGGCCAAAACTCTGCTTCAGGTCCCAAAATCAAATGAACACTGTGGAATCACTGAGAGTTACAAACTGTCTAAATTCATTCATCTTTAATAAAATGATCAGTGTGGCTGGTGTTCCAGGTGTAACAATTAAGTTTAACATCCAGGCATCCATGAGAAAGAGGATTTATGAAATTTAATGGAGTTAGAAGTAGTACTTTCCACCTAAACATAATATACCATGTTCTGACTGAAGGATCTCTGAAAAAATTAAAACGTACAGCTCTGCTATCACTTCTGACATAAACAAAGACAGAAAACTAAACAGCAGTGACGTTTGTAGGGTTACTGACGTTGGGCTAGCTGGTATTTAATGATGTACTATGTGATCGCTAGCAACACAGCTATGTTAGCATAATATAAACAGCTGGAGCAGTGGTTCCCAAACTTTTTTTGCTGGGCCCCCCTTTGTTTTACAAGAAAAATGTTCGTGCCCCCCACGTGCACGCGCGCACGCACGCATACATCGTCCAACCACACACACCCATATTTTGCTCCATTGCGGTTTATTTCACACCTCAAACATTTAGTAAACAATTAAGCAAATACAAGTAATCTGCATAAATTACAGGTAGTAAGAAAATAAACTACTAACTAATTTACGCTACATCCGTACCTACACGGGTATTTTGGAAAACGCAGCTGTTTCATCCACACGTAAATGGCGTTTCGAATCACCGAAAACTGAGATTTCTTAAAAACTCCTTTTTTGCATCTACGTGTGGACGAGGAATACAGAGTTCGTCACACAATGTCAAAGGTATGTGCCTTTTTTCACGTCACGCTGTGCGCCACGTTATTGTTTACATGAGATGAATTGCAGAATGGCAGATAGAGACAAAATACTGTTAATCTGACTATCTGAAGGTTTTACACGCTTACATATACACACGCAATTAATGTCCCTCCATTTACAAAGGCAGAGGCGTCACGGTGTGATTATTTTACGTATAGTTGTTTTTTTTCCTGTGTAATAATATTCAACATTGCTATCAATACATTTTTCAAAAAATGCCTCTCTGTGCAAAATAGGTTTAAAAACATAAACAGCTGTGGGATACTGTTTGTCCGTGATTTGAACCGGGGGAACAAATCGTGGCAGGATCAGCCTGATATTATTTGTATCCCACTGTAACTTTACTGTATAGTATAGTATGTATATCTCCAAAATGTCAGGAGTAGTTAGTCATTACAACAAGTGTTTGTGAACTAAAAATCACGAATGTGGGATACTGTTTGTCCGTGATTTAAACAGCCCAGCGCTGCTCCCGACGAAGGGAAAAGCAATTCTGCTGAGGAGACCTACCTTGGCACTTGTGCAGGTGAAGCCAAAGGGAAGATATGCTTCACCATATTTTCTAGTCTTTGGCTTAGAATGAAGTTGGTTTGGAAACATATTCAGCTATGCTTCATCTCCTGCTTTGCGTTTCTGTAGGCGCCCGTGCTAGCAGTGTCCAAGCGTTTTGTTTTTTTTCCCCCCTTTTCATCCCGCGCCCCCCGCCATGTCTCTGGGCCCCACACTTTGGGAAGGTCTGAGCTGGAGGATGAACACTAACTTTTTTAAAAGTTAACGCCAGGGTTCCCGATGGTTAGGAAAAAATGTAAATACATGGTAGGATGATGTTGTTCTTCTAGAATTTTTGAAAAGATCAAAATGTTGTTAAGTTAAACAAAAAAATGTTGCAAAACAACAAGAAACACATTTTTTACCAAGGCCTGGAAAACTGTGGGGCATTGGTAAATGGCCTGTATTTGTATAGCGCTTTACTTAGTCCCTAAGGACCCCAAAGCGCTTTACACTACATTCAGTCATTCACCCACTGTGATGGCAAGCTACATTGTAGCCACAGCTGCCCTGGGGCGCACTGACAGAGGCGAGGCTGCCGGACACTGGCGCTACCGGGCCCTCTGACCACCACCAGTAGGCAACGGGTGAAGTGTCTTGCCCAACAACACAACGACTGAGACTGTCCAAGCCAGGGCTCGAACTGGCAACCTTCGGATTACAAGACAAACTGCCAACTCTTGAGCCACAATCGCCCGTGGCCATTGGCACACCCAAATAGCATTACTAGATGCTCAAAGTATGACTAAATGGTAAGCATTATGCAAGTATAATTTGGTAAAAACTGTTGGACAAAGACAGAGACATGCTAGCCAGAAACTTCTACCAAAAGAAGCCAGCTCATCTACAATTCGGAACAATCAACATTGGAACTCTGACTGGATGCAGCCGAGAGCTGGCCCAGGTACTCAAGAAGAGGAACATCGACGTAGCCTGTGTTCAAGAATGCAAATGGACCGGAAGCAAAGCGGCAGAGATTGGAGAGGGATATAAGCTCTTCTACTGCGGAGAGAGAGCCACTAAAAATGGAGTGGCCATCGCACTCAGCAAACACCTGCTCCAATCCCCGTATAAGATTGAGCGAACATCTGATCGATTAACGTCTATCAGAATCGAACTAGGAACAGCTGACGTTAATGTTGTGACCTGCTATGCACCACAGACTGGATGCAGCGATGAAACGATAAATGAATTTTGGGACAAGTTGGACAGGATCATACCGACCATTGCCCCGGATGAACACATTCTAATCGGAGGCGATCTGAACAGCCACGTGGGATCAAACAGGGGCAGCTACCCACAGTGCCATGGGGGACAAGGCCTCGGCGTGAAGAACGACGACAGAATACGTATCTTCGATTTTGCGGCGGCGCACAATCTGGCCGTTACCAACACATTCTTTAAGAAGCAGCCATCGCACCTAGCCACCTACACCAGCGGCAGACATGCAACTCAGATCGACTATTGGATGGTTCGGCAACCTCAAACAGGTCACGGACACCAAAGTAATTCCATATGAATCCGTGGCCGCCCAGCACCATCTACTTGTCATGGATATGAAGATTGTCAAGCCAAAGCTGCCCAGATTCCGGACAGGACCAAAACAATTCAAATGGTGGAAGGTGAAGGAGCACAAGGAGAAACTGACAACTATGCTCCTCTCACTTGCAGTAAACACTGACCAACCTGTTGAGAAGATGTGGACTGAAGTGGGGGAACGCATCCACAACATTGCGCAGGACACCGTTGGTTCAACAAAACCGGGCAGAAAATACATTGAGAAACAGGTCTGGTGGTTGAATGGCTGGCCTTATAGCTGGCCTATAAGACTTGGTGATTGCAAGTGCATGAAGATCTCACCCGATACCGCTCGCTGAAATCGGCAGCAAAAAGGGCAGTGGCCTCTGCGAAAAGACGACACTACCAAGATCTTTATGACCAGCTCCAAACCGCAGAGGGGGCCAATAACATCTATCGACTTGCCAAAGCCTGCCACCGCGCAAAACAGGACTTTGATACAAACCATGTTGTCCAAATCAAAGGAGCCGACGGGCAGGTTCTGCGAGACCCCCGAGACATCCTTCAGCGCTGGTCAGATTACTTCGCTGGAATCAGCAATGACGAATTTACACATCCGCCTATCCCGCCCGTGGGCCCAGTCGCAGGGCCTGTCACACCAATCACCACTGCCGAAGTCCAAAACGCGTTGAAGAAAATGAAAAACGGAAAAGCCACAGGACCGGACGACATCCCAGCTGAAATCTGGAAGATGATGGGCGACCGCGGTACAACATACCTTGCGGCACTCTTCAACCATATCACAGTCGAAGACAAAGCCCCCTGAGCTTGGACATGGAGCATCACAGTGCCCATCTGGAAGGGCAAGGGAGATGTCACAGAGTGCACCAACTATCGACCAATTCGTCTACTCTGCCATGCAATGAAGATCTTCGAACGTGTCCTGGAAAATCGGATCCGTCAACTGGTCACTGATGGGTTTAGATTTTATTATTGTCATTTGTATTAGGAAATATTTAACCATATATGCTTAGAGGTGTGTAATTGAGTGTGTAGTGACAGGTAGTCTGCAAAGACTTTGTGTGCATTCCAGAGTGTTCTGGCATTCACACCCACATCCTGGGAGCATGGGAGAGGGCATACCTTCTCTTATTGTTTTATGGTAGGATAACCGTAGCTATGTCAGTTTTAGTCTAAGTGCCTTTTGTTTAGATGAACTGCTGGACTTCCAGACCAGCAGGTTTAGGGAAGTCATTTATGGGGTCACACACTGACCCCACACACACACACACACACACACATACTTACACAACGCACAGGCAAGGTACTCTTTGTGTGTATGTAGACGTCTTATGTTAATGAACCTAAGTATATTCATGTGAGCTCAATAAAAGAACAATGTTATGGGGGAGCGGACGAGAGCGACTGGTGGCAAGCGAAGGTACAGGCGCTTGTCGTGGTTCTCTCCCTCATGCATGAGTAACACGAAGAACTTTGCCTACTTGTGTCTTGCTTTTGCTGTGTAATTAAATTGTCTTGAACGTTCCAGCGAATAGGTTCAAACTACAAACCTATCATTAATTGGTCCTTCGACCCCGGATCCCTAGAATTGACATTCACCGAGGGGAAAAAGAGACACGCCGAAAGACGTCAGCCAGGACTTATAGAAGTTCCTGCAGTAAAGTCCCGAGACGTGAAAATTCGTCATCGGGCCGGTGGATTAGCTGTCTGTTTTTTTCTCCTCGCTGGATGATGATTGACAGGATTCGAGATTAATGCAAGAGCAACACCAAGTAAGTACTGTACAAAGAAGAGCGCTGTAGCTGCGCGGGCTCACACGAGTACAGCCACGCGGTTTGACGCGGGCCTATGCCGTGCGGTTTCACGCAGGCAGGTGCAGCTCGGTGACTGCGCGGGTACACGCGAGTCCAGGAGCTCAACAGCCGTGCGGGTTCACGCAAGCTGGGGAAAGTTATAGGCCTATTTTGTGTTGTTTGTGTACGTTTGTGTCAGGCACGTGGTCTGTGACGCCAACTGTTGTTGTTATCATGGGTTCCCGAGCAAGTAAGACTGCATCACAGGGAGACAACACATTCATGCAAGAATTCACTCCCGGCAGCGCAAGATATTTATATTCTCATACAAACCTGTGATTTTGAGGGTAAATTGGTTGCTGTAAAATGTTTAGATTCAAATGTTAGAAGTTTTCAGAAAACACAGCAGCCTTGAAGAGCGTGTGGAGAAGGCCAGCCCACATCAGCAGCAGTTAAGATATGCTCTGGTGAATGGCTTTCCCCCACCCCTTGCTGACACAAAATGTTTAGATTATTCTTTAGCTTGCCCTGATCAACAACAGCCTGTGTTCCAGACCATAGATTTAATTGAGGTGGATAATTGTTAAAAGTAATCTGCATTAAGCTTAGGGTTGCTCAAATTCGGTACAATGACATATGAGGTGAAGTGATATAGGTAAATATTTTAACTAATGACGTGCATAGAGGCACTTGACCTGTTTGAAAAACTGTCATCCTAATATGAGCCATTTCTGAGATATAGAGCATACCTATGAAAACACCTAATATGCTGAAACCTGTATGAAACAGCTGATAACTACATGATGGAGAAGCTGAATTGAATATGAAAGTGCAAGTCTTTACCACTGTGGGGCAAAGCACGCACCCACTGTGTGAGGTTGCGTTGCGGTCTCTTCTGATGTGTAGCTCATCGCAAGCTACACATTATCAGATCGGGAGCTGGCTGAGAACTCATCAAAGAGAGGGAAATAGAAGTATGATAACTCGAGTATGTAGCGTATCCGTGAGTTTGTCTTTCATATGCGCAACAGTTTTCCTGGATCTTGACTTATGTGTGTAGAGTGTTCATAGCATCAGCATCATGTTTTTGTTTATGTTTCTTGGGTTGAAAAATAACTATATAAACTTGTGATCATACTTATAGATCACCATGGCACATATCACCAGCCATATGATTTAATTACGCAGATGAAAAAAGTGAGTGTCAATGTGCCTGACGTCGCAGTGTGTGTGTGCGTTGTGTAAACATAATTGTCTCTAATTGTGAGACCGTTGATTCTGCAGGTCACCAGCTATCGTAAAGGAAAAAAAGAATTTAAAAAAAGAAAAAATTTACATTGTAGATGAAAAATAATCATAGGAAAAATGTTTTGTGTTTATCAGCCAAGAACAACTACAATCTCATTTTCTGCTTTTAAGAAAGGAGAGTTCAAAAAACAGAGAGAGATGTGTGTGTTGGTTAAGCGGTGATGATAATAATGAAAATGTCTTAGTTTTGTCACTTTCAGGTGAAAAACAGACCTGAATCAATTTTCCACATGCAGCGGTCAGCAGAAAGTTATAGTTTAACATCATTGGAAACGTTCAGTCCAAGTTTCTGGCTGAATTATTTACAGCACCATGTGTCCCTCAACCTCACAAGCGAGCTCTCACTCCTCCCTGAAGACTAGGACTGCAGTTCCAAAGAGCAATAACATGACAGATAAAGATACAGCAGCAGAGTCCTGAGCAAAGAGACCCAACAAGCAGCAGCAGTGTGGACAAACAGCATCGGAGAAGAAGAGCAAACCCATCATCCTGACTGATTGGATGAATGGCACTGTGTTTCCAGCAAACTTCAAATTCACTGTGCTGTGACGAGAACTTTTGAGGAGACTGTTGGAGTTTGACATTTGCCAGTTTTGAGAGAATTCAAGAATACAGGACAAAGCTGAAAGAGAACTGCCGGCTATTGGACTGTTGAATTGGGAGACGAGAATGGAGTGAAAGGAGCAGGTGAGAACACAGAGGAATGCTGTTGTTTAATGTGGGAAATCAAAATTTGGGTTAGCAAACCTGGGAAAAAGAAAACTGACTGCTTAAGTGGGAAAATTGTGAAGGAATCTGAAACACTGCAAAAGGAAACATACAAAATCACACACACAAGCAGAACATGCATTAACCCTACTAACACAAACACAAGAGAGCTCATGAAGATTAGACAGCATCTTGAGCATGTGAGTCTGTTTATCATCTTGTCCAAATCACTTCATGTGATGAAAAGTGATGCAAAGACCAGTGGACTCATAGCACATTAGTTAAAAAATGATCAAATAATAGCAGAGAAATGTGAAGGAAAGGCAGCTTTAAGAACATGCTCTGCTGGAGATGCAGCTCCACAGACATCCATTAAACCTGCCTAATAACAAACACACATGCAATGAAAATCAGCTTGTTATCTCTCATCAGTGTTAAAATAGTGTCAATTTAACAGACACTTGTTATCAAATGCTGAATTTATCCAATGCTGACAATTGTTGCTGCTGCTGTTATTGTATATATATATATATATATATATATATATATATATTTCTTCATACATTCTTATATATTTCTATACTGTGTATTGTGTATTTTGTTGTACAGTTATTTCATTTTTAACTTTAATTTTTATATTTTATTTTATTCCTTCCTAGTTAAATTTACCCTTTTTAATTTTCATATTTATTTCCTATCTTATTCATAGCCTTTTCTTTTTTTCTTTAGGTCACGAGCAGTTGTCTAAGCATTTCACTGCATATCGTACTGTGTATGACTGTGTACGTGACAAATAAAATTTGAACTTGAATTTGATTTGAATTTGACTCTCTAGGTTACAGGACAACAGTTTAATTTTTGTGGGGAAAAAAAGATTCTGGTTTAACAACCAGTGATCAGATAATAAATTTAGTTGTTAATATAGTAAATTGGGAGATGCTTTCTGCTTGATTTATGCAGCACAAGTAATTTACTGTATGAGGGAATTCTATTTTTGTGATAATATTTTGAACATGCATTTCTGTTGTCCTGTCATCTTAGTGGGTTAATAGCTGATATGCAAATTAGTTGATCGTTCTTAGATTAATGAAAGGTGATTGAATTCTAGCACAAGTGAATGGGATGTGTTGGAGTTTGTTGGAGTGGAGACTCTAAAACACTGAGTTTCCGGGTTTTGATGTACAAGTGAATCCTGCACCCAGATACACAACTCTGAATACATAAGAACAAACTTCTTTTGTGAAGTGCATGACAACATGTCACATGTTTTATGATGAAGGGGAAAAAATTCTCTCTCTACAAACCTATCAGTCACAATCACCCCGAATCAATGCAGCTTTGTTAAGGGCTTTGTTAAGGGCTGTGGATCTATCGATGCCATACACGCCCGTTTGCTGATGGAAAAGCACCGGAAAAAGAACAAGACGGTGGACATGGTCTTCCTGGATCTGGAAAAGGCATTCGATAGGGTCCCCCACAAGCTGATTTGGCGATCATTACGAACTCATGGTGCCCCGGAAGCCTATGTGAAATGGACTCAGCTGCTCTACCGTAATGTCACAAGCGAGGTCCGATGTTCAGCGGAAACATCACCAGCCTTCCCGATTACCGTTGGCGTCCACCAGGGCTCGGCCCTCTAGCCCCTGCTGTTCACCCTCTGTATGGACACCGCGATGGCTGATCTGCAATCACCAGCCTCCTGTATGCAGATGATGTGTGCCTATCAGAAACAGAAGACTGCCTAGCCCTGCAAACCCAAACACAAGCATGGAAAGACCAGCTCTTCGAAAACGGCATGCGCCTGAACATCAAGAAGACTGAGTACCTTGAATGCGGCCCCCAGACCAACAGTACCATCACTATCGACGGCAAGCCGCTGACTAAAGTTGCCCAATTCAAGTACCTCAGGTCCCTTGTCACCTCAGACTGAGAAACTCTACCAGACACCAGACTCCGTGTCAACACAGCATGGAGGAAGTGGCATCAGGTGAGTGGAGTCTTATGTGACAAGAGAATGCCAATCTATCTTAAGGCGAAAGTCTATAAGTCGATTGTGCGCCCAGTGGCACTCTACGGGTCAGAGTGCTGGCCAGCAACGACCAAACACGAACAAGCTCTTCACACCATGGAGATGAAGATGCTGAGGTGGCCTCTGGGTCTCACACGACTTGACCGAGTGAGGAACGAAGATGTCAGGAAACAATGGGGAATGACACCGATCACAGACAAGATGTGAGAGGCGAGGCTCCGATGGTACGGCCATGTTGTCCGTAGCGATAAAAATTCTATCGCAAAGACAGCCCACCAATTAGATCTGGATGGAAACAGGCCACAAGGAAGACCAAAAAAGCGCTGGGTGGACCAAATCAAGGATGATATGAAGGCTGTGAATGTTACACCAGAAGACGCCCTTGATAGGAAGTGGAGGAAGGCATGCAAGATAGCGGACCCTGCGTCGCGGGATATAAACCGCTAGGAAGAACAAGTGATGGACAAAGACAGAGGTTCAAAGGCAGACTTATCAGTTGGAGAGGATACTTATTTTTTTCAGTTATTTGGTCAAGCCAATTTTTTTTTCCTTTTTTACTCTACAAAGGCAAATTGCGACAATAGTCAAAGAAATTTATGGACATGACATGTTGTGTGTCTCCCCTGCTGGGCCAAGCTGTACAGATATGTAGGTGGGAAGAGGAGCAACAGAAAAGAACCCTAAGCCAATGCCAAACCATGAAGGGGACAAGAACTATATGAATGATCTAGGACAACGACTGTGTATAAGTGAACACATACTATCTAGTGTATGCTCAGTTAGGAGAGGCAAATGAGGGAAACAGAGGTTGGTGACTCTGCTTTTAGAAGAGAGCCAGTGCATCTGCTTTTTCCCCCCTGTTCTGTCTTGGCTTTGACAAGGAAGTTGGGGAATTGTGGTGCACAGAAGGATTACAAACCTGCTGCAAAGCAAACACATTTCTCATGAGTTGCTGTGGTGATTTGAATGCAAATTAGGATGTCTGTGTGCACTCTGAAATATACTGCCACCTGTGATATCAGCTTTGCAATGCTTTTTCATCCAACCTCTGTCCCAAAAGTGCTTCCAAATTAAATATTCAATGTGAACAAATGTGAGAACAAATGGTACATTACTTCAAGCTTTCAGATTCAAGTTTAACAATAACAGCCCTGTGAATTCTAAACCACTGTTATTGTTTTTGTTTGTCTGCAGGCAAAACTTACTAAATACATAACAGACTTTGGCACAGACATTAACCTGTTTATATTTGATAAGAAATCCATTTATCTCTTTGTCACTCGCTCTAAGTAAAAATAACAAAGTTTTGTCAGTTCACAACTACACTTCCATGTTAACGGTTGCACTGAGAAACAAAGGGAGAAATCTTATCTCTACATATGAATTAGTTTTGCATATTAGCAAATAACGTAATCATCAAATGTTAGTCAAAGAAATTCATGTACCTGTATTTGTTTTGGCAGTGTTGTGGCAGTGTTTCACAAAAACAATGGCAACTTTAATTATCTGTTATCAGCTGTCAGTTGCACTAAGAAGTTATGTTGAGCCAATCTGCACTTGTGAGATACTGCTCCAGCCAAGGAAATTAGAATATTTCACTAAAGCAAACCACTAATGTTAAGGCCTTGAGCAACAGAGAAAGTATTAACATTTATGTCTTATCAAAAGATAATATAAAAGACAGTCTTGTTAAAGGCATGTTTTGATTGGTGTTTGTTTGCCTTCTTTTGGATTAAAATGAAGAAGACATCATGATTAGTAGACAAAGGCTACATAATACAAAGAGTAGTTTTGTGTGGATAAAAAAAATAAAGTAAAAACGATTGAATATTGGTATGATATGTTTAAGTTTTCACTGTCAAGGCAGATTTCTTTTAACCTATTCTTTACACCTAACCTTTTCACAAGTAGGTTATGTTTTGGATTCAAAATCAAGGGCTACATTTATTTTCCTGATGATATATTCTAAGGGCAGTATACATGTTCTGCTGAGGTAATACTTTTTCATGCAAAGCTGCTGAATTGTAATTTAATAATAGAAATGAACAAAGCTCTGCAGTAAACTCTACAGTCATAATAGAAGCTTTGGAATATTACATGTTGTGATCCTTCTTGATATCCTTCTTACCCTGGGACTGATTTGCACCACTGGTATTTCAGGTTAGATCATTATTACTCAACTATTATTTATTACTAAGAATAACCATTTGATACATTTCAAGGAAATTTACTTTGATTGGCCACTTAACATTAAAATAATCTCCACATCTTCTTCAAAAATATTTCAGTTTAAAAATATTTATTTCTGGCTTTAGCCATGTGGTGTCAATTATGTCCAACTGGTGATTTAGGTTTTGTCAAGCCAGCTGAGGCAAACATATCCTGCCTTTTGTTAGCTACACTATCTATACTGAGCCACCTATTCTTTATACAAGAGCTTTTACTGACAAAGGAGGCCATCTTTAGTTTACTTTGGGCTTCATATTTTGCCACAAAATATACACTTTTTGATGAGACTTTAATATTTTTTCTCAGTGCTCTGTAAATTCTATTAATATGTATACTAATAAGACAAATAAAATAATAAAAATAAAACAAAACAAAAACATAAAATAGTATTAAAAATGATAATAATAATATAATAATAATAATAATATATTAAAAATCCTTCAAGTTGTTGAACTTAGCATTAAGTTCAATGACATTTTGAACCCCATAGATGGGGGTTCTAAATGATGAAAGGGCTGAGGGGGCAGTCAATATTTCAATGCTGTATACATTCATTTACTTTGGGTTAACCTGCCGCCCCACACACCCCAACCCCCACCACCACGGTTAACCTGAAGTACTCATTTTCTATAGGATATTATCAGTCTCTCATATCATTGTGGAGGAATTTTTGCACACTCTTCTTTACAGCAGTCATTGAGGACACTTAGTTCAGCAATAGTGCAATTGTTTTTCTAATGTACTGTTGTGAACTTTATCATTTAAGATGCTAACTGAGGCTTGTAAAGTCAGAGATGTAGAGCTTGGTTTTTTTTTTTCAGTTTGTCTGTGAATTGCAGAATCTGACTTTGGGTTTAATTTGTTTTCACATCCACTCCTGCACTCCTGAATAGATTTGCTTTTACTATATTCAGTTACATATTTGTGCTATTTCTTGTAGATTTTGAGGTCCAGTATCAGGAGCCTTTTTGTTGGTCAATACAAACAAACTAGAAGAAATTTTAATTATTTTAACAATGACCTGGATGACTGAGAACCTTTACAGACATGATCTCTACAAGGCAGAAATTGCAAGGTCACAAACAAATACCTCATATGGGTACAATGTCAGAACCTCAGAAGATGCTACCTCCCAGTGACAACCCATAGCAACACAAAATAAAGATATCAGATACTTTCTGTGACTGCATCTTTTTTTTAGGAAAGGGTTTTCAGACAGAAAAAAGGGGAGGAATGTTTCTTGCTTAATTTGATTTGTTGGCGGAACTAAATACATTATTGATACTGCATCAAATTATCAGTGTCAAAGATGACAGCAGTGTAATCATTCACTCACATTAATATTGATTAACTGTACCAACATAAGAAAAAGTGCCCAACAGTAAAAACACAGAAAGCAAAGCACTGCCCACACACATTTGGTGCTATGGTGAGTATTTGTGCTAATCCAACTGCTGTCTATGTGCTCATTTTAACCTTCTAAGACCCGAATACTTCCATGGCATGCATTTTTAATTTCTCTTTGCTATTTGGGACCTGATGAATGTAAAAACAAAGAATTACCAGATTTTTATGGGTTTTTTTTTTACCTGATTTTTGTTTCTTAAAAAAATGAGATCCACATATGAGGACATTCTGTCACGGGTTGCCCTTGAGGATCCACATGCAGGACTCCGGAGTTGCGAGTTAGCAATGAAAGTTTATTTACAATTTCTTCACCAAGTGTATTTACAGGCTGTGCAGGGATACAAGATGTGAGGGGGACAGGGCTCTGGGGAAAAAGGGGAATCACACACACGCTCCACTCTGACATCTCTCTTCACTAGTGACCAGTCGCTCCTTCCACACACTGCTCGGGGAAACACAGGGCTGGGCCCGGGGAATCTAGGTACAAAGATACACACATTAATATCTAGCACGCAGGCACGAGAAACCTAGGCTTGAACTTGGTACTGACAAGAGTTTAACAACGATCCAGCGCCGAACAGCAGATCTCTTCCCTCTTAAGTAAGAGCTGGTCTTGATGAGGTCCAGGTAACCCTAACCCACCATGAGTTCCACCGTGGCAAAACAGGAGAGAGAGAGAGACAGAGAGAGAAAGAGAGAGCAAGAGACAGGAACATGACGATCAGCGCCTTGCTGATCCTGCAGGTCATGACACATTCGTTTTAAATTTTGATAGAACAGTGGCCCTTGTAGAGCAAAATTTAGTATTTTGGTCTAGACAACTACAGATTATATATTTTATTTCCTAACACAACCCAAAATGTGATGTCCACATAGTGTGACTCCTCAATATATTTTGGCAGGTTATTTTTGAGCACTGTAACACAGAGCAACAAAATACAAGTTTGTATGCAAATAATAGTTATTACAATATTTGTGTATTTATTTGTCTTTTGTTGACAGGAAGAAAATGCTCTTGGTATTTAAGGCACTTAAAGAGCTACAGATTGTTATACACCTTTGTGTTATTCACTTGTATGATGGAATTTATAGCCAAGGGCTTACAGCAAAGATTTTTTTTTTGCTTTTCTTACATTTTCTGATTTAATATATAAGTAAATATTCCCCTTTTGTCCCTTGCACAGAAGAATGATAAATATTTATGAAGTTCATATATCTGAGCTGTGGTCACAGAGCGTGTAACCATGAAATAGAGATATGCCTACTACACACAAAATCTGTACAACAAAGGAAAGAATGAATATTAAGCGTGCACTTGGTACTGCAGGTCTCTGTAACGTAAGAATGACAAGCACATCACTGAGCAATAACAGCCACCAGATTCATCCCGAGCTACAGCTGGACCCTGACCGATCCACCTCTGACATTGATTCTCCATCTCTGCAGCCATCATCCATAAGACTTACATTCACTCTTTTGAAGAGGTGTTTTAAAGGAGGTGAGGTGCACTGATGCCAGCATCCAGTTTAATTAACATGTGGGCATATACAAAAAGTCCACAGATTGTTTTTGAGAGCTATTAGGTTTCCTGGCTGAAAATGAAGTTCAACTTTCGACCCATGGATCCTCGGGGGCAGAGCCACCCACACGCTAAATTCCAGCGTGCAAATTAATAGGGGAGACATCTATCAAACATTAATATAAGCACACTGCAAATCCACAAACACGCTTTGCAGGTAGACAGTATGATCAAACAAGGCCTATGCAGACTATATTTAATGTGTACTATGGTGTTAATGCCCAGAGTGAGATTAATTTGCCAAAAGAAGGAAAGCCAAGTAGAAAAATTATATATTTTCTACAGCTCTCAGGAAATCTGCTTATTTTTTGATATCTATGTGTCTGTGTTGTGTGTGTGCATATGTGCGTGTGTGTCTGTGTGTGAGTATCAGCTTGGTGTACATGTGGAAAATAACTTCATGCCGTGAAAAAAGCTCTCAGAATTTTTTTTCTGCTTTGTTCATAGTTTTCTTTTTCCGTTTTGTATTGCTGACATGGTGTGATTTTTACTTAATGTATATCATTTAAGAGCTTAATGTCAGAAAAGTCTGTGGTAGTTAAAGGTGGTATAAACAAATATTAGAATTCAGTATCAAATACCAAGTGAGGGCACTCAAAGCTGTCCTGCTGAAATCCCATGAAAGCAAGTGGATTTGCTGTTTGAATAAATGTCAAGGAAATGACTTTGTTCTGACATTTTGAGAGCTCTGCTTCATTCAGACAGTGTTTTGTTGCACAAATCTCTCTTTTTTTTTTCCCAAGACGTTTTTGTTTCTTTCTCTCCAGGAACATTCTTTTGTTTCTTGCACAAAAAATGCAGACATCAGGCAGACCTGAGAAAATCATGAATGCACAACACTGAAAATTGTCCTGAAATAAAATCCATCTTCTTATAATAGTTTAACAAAACAAACAAACAAAAAAACCAATGAAGCATCTAAGATGACAGAATGGTCTGTATCTGCTGTCCCATCTGTAAAACAACACCAGTCTGTAAACATCACCCACCTCCTCCATGTGTTCTCAGTTGTCATGTAGGACACCATCAATAAAGTTAAAACACTGTAATGGTTTATTGCTGGTCTGTTTATCTGTCCATCGCTTTCTAATTCAAAGAGTGATAGAGCTTCAGTGTACACAATGACACACTTTTAGTGTGAGTATTGGAGCAACAACAGGCTGTCTGACATCACTAGATTTACTAAACCTGCGCAAATTTGCGTAACTTCCCTCAACCCAACACCTACTAGAATTACTAGTCCCGAGGTGTTAATCACCCCTGTTGAGATTTTCACAGGTCGTCAGCTCGTTTCTCCTCCAGCTTTTGTTGTGCAAACCACCCATTGTCCTTGAGGTGTGGCACATTTGCATTTGCTCACTCAGAGTTGCTCAGATCCAAGCCAGGCCAAACCTCTGTGTTACAACTTTCAGAAATGCCTGCCGTACCTATACAAAATATCCCATACATTGACTGACCTGCAAATATGAAAGACACACATTCACACCTTCCTTGACAGCACAGATCTTCCATTGTTCCATTGTCACTGTGTATGTGAGGGAGTGGCATTGCTTGACTACAGCACAGTGCTGTGCATAAAAGCAGACCGACCTTGGCGGGAGCATCATTTCTTGTTCACATTTCTGAGAACGCACATCAGGATGGCCTCCGTATCACTGCCACGCAGGAAGAACCTCTCCGCGCAACAGGCTTTGGCCTTGCTTCAGGAAATGGACGAAGCAGACTCTGATGGAGGAGAGGTTTCATTTGTCCAGCAGGCCACTGATACCTCCTCAGAAGAATCTGAAAAGGAGACGGAACAAGAACCCAACACGCCTCCACGGCAGAGGCCCCGTGGTACTGGAAAGCCCAGCCAGAGCCAGACGGCAAAAGACGGCACTGTGTGGGTAGAGGAGGACATTGGAATGCCCAGTGCAGTAGCAAATCATTCGTGCTTCACTGCGCAAGCTGGACCCACAGAGTCTGCTTTGTCATTGCCATAGTAGATATGGTATTTATATAAACCCATTTAGAGTGAGGTTCATGTAAATTTACCATTCTCTATTTGTTTATCTTCCGACAGTGTAAAATTACAAGTGTGCTCCAAAGTTTCCTTTGCTTTGATATAAAATGAATTAAAGCACCCCCAAAGATTTCTTACTTTTTTGACAATATTTGCTGTTTGTGTGACACACTACTAAAAATATAAAAAGCATACAGTACTTAATTGAGACGTAACATTTTAACAACAAAAGTATAGATAACCCCTCCCCCCTCCCAAAATGGTTTGTTCCAGCTCTCCCCTACTCTGGCTCTAGCGCCCTTTCTGCCAGAGCGATGGTGGCTGAGACGCAGCGGAGCGGAGGTGGAAGTGCCTGGCTTAAAACAGGACATATTAGCTGCAATTAACCTTCAGTTATTCTTTATATAGTTAGGTAGGAGTCAGACCATGTTACTATTTAGCTGAAAAACATTACACCAGGTAACCTGCTGTGTTGAAAACGTGTTTCCCGGCTATGTTTGCTACCCTACAATCCGTCCTACTCTGTAGTAAAATCAGCGACATTTGACCGTCCTGTTGCTCCCAGTGAAATTTATATAGCCTATTTAAAGTCTAAAACTTAAAATTGTCCGTAGCCTACTGTTGTTACCACTGTCCTGTTTGAAATGGAATGAGAGAACCTGGTTATTTTGTCATATGTGCATGTTCCGATATTGAACCCAAGGTACTAACTAGCTAACTGGCTGGATGCCCATTAACCTTATAACTCCTGTTGTGTGTGTGTGTGTGTGTGTGTGTGTGTGTGTGTGTGTGTGTGTGTGTGTGTGTGTGTGTGTGTGTGTGTGTACACAGAGAGACAGCCAGGTTCATAATGGATATAAGGAAGTTTTTTCAAAAAACGAGCCACATTCAGGTAAAAGTGTAAAATCAAATGATCCATCAATAAAGGATAATGTTGGATCAGTGTTTCAATATCTATATCTTTTATTAGATGTACACGTGGTTATTTGCCTTTTGGTTGAAAGTACTCTGAGAGAGGACTTTTTTATTAGTGATCTTAATAGTATTTTTTCATATTAATGTAATTTTTAAATCTAATTGAATACAATCTATTTGTGTATGATTGTCAGTCCAAAGAGGGAGAGAGGAAAGAGGAGGAGAAAGTACAAGGTCAGGGAGAACCAGGTAAGAAAACAGACAGGGAGTACTAACAGGCAAAACAGAAACTGTTAAACTGACAAAGAAAAAACAAACAAACTAATTTTACTCATCTAATCTGGAAGTTGTTTTCTCCCTATATTAAAGCTGCTATACAGAATCTGCAAAACAAACTGGGTTGTCAGCCCTGGCACTGCATTACCATATTGAGCTTCAGTCAGAGGAAGTCATGGTTGCCAAAAACTTTTTGAAGCGCAATTGTGAGGCTGGTGCCATTCCAGATATGTTGACATTGTACAATCTTCTGGATAATCAGATCTTCCCCACACTGAAAACTCTTATTCCGGTTGCCCTAACAAACCTAGTTAGCAGCTGTAGCTGTGAAAGGTCTTTTAGCGTCTTTCATCAGCTCCATACCTGGCTGAGAAGGACCATGGGTCAAAGCAGTCTCCAGCACCTGGCTGTGATGTCAGTTGAGAAAGAGATGCTTGAGAGACTTGACCACCAAAATGTGATAGAAAGATTTGCCAACCTCAAGGTGAGGCGACATAGGTTAAAAGAAAAGAAAAAAACTGCAGAGCCATAGTAGTATCTGCAGCAAAGCTTGTTTCATACATTGTATACATTGTACCATAGGCCAAGGTGTCTCAATTTTTCTAATTTTTTTACTAATATTTTGTACATTTGTACATTTCAAGGACTCTTCTATTTTTGGAGTGTATTTTTTATGTATCTGTATTATATTATACATACGCATTAAAAGTGAATCTCTGTCCAAAAAATGCACTCAGTTTACTTTTTACTCATTATTCTCCCCCAGTAATTAAGGTTAGGATATGTTTTTGTTTTTTTTTATTCCAATCCATTCTTCTTTGGCAGTAGTAGTCTTTAGCAGCATTTAAATAACCTTTATCAGATTTGATGGTTTTGTTACAGACTTTTCAAAAAATGTGTTTTGCTTTTCTTTCACAAATGTGGGTATCAAATTGAGTTAAAATGTACAAAACAGTGATGTCATGTTTTGTGACGAGGACCCAGGCACAGAGAGACTTGATGAATTTAAGAATCTTATGATTTAATAAAGAAATTTGCAGACTTGCACAGAGATGGTAAAATTATGATGACTGATAACGGAGATGAAGACAACAGACGACGAGGACAGGGAGGAACAGGGGTTTAAATGCACCAAGGAGACAGTCAGAGAGAACTCGGGACAACTGGAGACATTTAAGGATGCAGGGACAAACAGACAGAGATGACGTCTCATCATGACGAGTAAAGTTTATCTTTCCTGGCTGGGCAGCTCTCTGGGTGCTCAGCACCCCCAAAGCTCTGATTCTAGAATTGCCCCTGCTGTGAAATGTCTCGTTTCATTTAACCACAAGCTCATTGATCATGTCAAGTGCATAACTTTTGTAGTGAAGATGTTATGCATATCAAATTTCAAAAAAGCAAATAGGTCAGTAGGCTAACATGATTTCAGTATATGAATATATACAACATTTGATATCGCCTGCTGCTATTTTTATGTATTTACACAATTTCCAGACTGTGACTACAGGTTGTGAACACTGATTGGGCTGCCACTAAGAAATGATACTCCGCATGGAGATTTTCATCCGACTTCCATCTGACCCATTAAAACAATCCTGAATGGGCAATATTTGTAACCGATATTTGTTGAATACCAGTTTTTACATGGTTACTATGTCTCATCTCAATGTCTCATAGAGATGAAACCTATGAGACATTGTGGGACACAGTAGTACAAAATGCCCCTGGGGCAACAAACAGGCTAGTACCACCCCTGATTGCAGTCACATTATGTAAGGTGTGAGTGAGGGTTAAAATCTTTGGGAAGAGATCCAAGACTGCATTGTATGTGCTAGCTGGTGATATAAGCCAATACCTCTGTATTAGTTACTCAGAGTGCGTGTAGTAGGACATCCTCAGACAGGTGGATGTAGTTAACCAGGTAGAGCAGGTCATCTACTAATACAGTCCTGATCAAAAGTTGAAGACCACTTGAAAAATGGCAAACAATCATATTTTGCATGGTTGGATCTTAACAAGGTTCCAAGTAAAGCTTCAACATGCAACAAGAAATGGGAGTGAGTCAAAACATTTTTGAGCATGCAATTTATTGAAAACAACGCTTAAACTGAAACAGGCTGTTCAGCTGATCAAAAGTTTTGGACCACACGCCTTTAAAAGGCCAAATCTGTGCAAAAACGAGTAATCGTTGTAATTTTCTGTCAGGTAGACACACTGTCATGGCGTTCTGATGGCAAAGGCAAAAAAACGTTCCCTTTATGAACGTAGTCGGATTGTTGAACTGCATAAGCAGCGCCAAGGTGGGACACAGAAAAACAGTGATTTGGAATTTCTTAAATGATCCTGAGGGTTATGGAACAAAAAAAGTCAAGTGGAGCCCACAAAATAATTTCCACAAAAAAACTGTCTGTTTACGCAAGACTCTTGCAACATTTGTGCAGTGGCAAATCTACAAGTGTGTGGAGAGTTTCTGTAAGTCAAAGGTTCATTAACTCTGAGCTCAGGCTCACAGACTCAAGCTGTCTCTTGCTCGGTATGTAGCATCAGGTGGCATGTTACTCAGTCTTCAAGCATGACAGTAGATGAATAGCAGTACTGGTGGTTTTGCCAAAGCAAGGCAGATTCAGATAGATGAATGAATTTATCACATGCCATGATACATATTTATATTTTTTCAGTAGTTGTCATAAGTATTGGAGCTTGGTAAAAAATAAAATGTTCTCCTCAAGTAGCAACAGCTGTTCCATTCAAGGTTACTCAGAAAGCTCTTACATCCAATGTCAAAGTGGAGGTCAAGTGACAGAAAGGAGCTAGCTGAAGCAGTTAGCTAAAAATCTCACTGTATACGATCAAGTGGAAATCTAACTAGAAGCCAACATGATGTTGTCATGGCTGTGTCCAGGCAGGCAGGATGATAGACCCAAGTGCAGGAAGCAAAAGTAAACCAAAAAAAAAAAAAAACTCAACTTTTTTGCTGGCACGTGTTACGGCCCTAGCAGGGCTTCCTCCTGAAGGTGCCTGTGTGGGCGTGTCCTTCAATCTCTTCTGCCTGAGATGCCACCTTTCTCTTTTACACAGCTGACTCACATCAGTAATTAAAGGGATTTAAGCTCAGGGACAGGTGAGCTCTGGGCCAGGACCAGTTTTATGGTTATGTTCAATTATATGCGGATGCGTCGAAGGATTCAGCCAGTCAAATTGGTGTAGCAGTTGTGGTCCCAGAGTTCATGGTTAAAATAAGAAATAAAATAAGAATAAGAAACTGATAGACTGTCAGTATTTACTGGAGAACTGCTTGCAATTCTGTTGGCGGTTCAGTGGGTGGAAGATATCAGGCCATTACAAGCTATTGTTTGTTCAGACTCGAGAGCATCATTGCTTAGTTTACAGTGTAGTCACTCAGATGCGAGAGCAGATATTCTAGCAGAAATTCGGCAAACACTATTCAGGATAAACATGATGGGTCTTACAGTTGTGTTTCTATGGATTCCAGCCATTATGGAATAATGGGGAATGAAATGGCAGACAGAGTGGCGAAGCAAGCCACAAAACATGGGACATGTCAGGCTGTTAGTTTTGGTCAAGCTGAAGTGAAGAGTATCATACGGCAAGAAATGAGGGGTAGATGGCAAAAGCAGTGGGAGGAGGAAAGGAGTGGACGGTGGTTGTATACAATACAAAGGGGGGTAGGAGAAATGAGGACCACTGGAAGGAGCAGGAGAGAGGAGATGGTCATATTGAGATTGAGATTTGGACATACTTGGTTAAATGCTACATTATTCTTGATTGGGAAACATAATACGGGGAAATGTGCCTTCTGTGGAGACACAGAAACTATAGAGCATGTGATATTGCACTGTCAGAAATATCAGGTGGAGAGGAGACAATTATCCCAAAACCTTACTAATATGAAAATGAAATTGGATCTGGTTGACCTATTGCAAAAGGATTCTGGCAGTAAGAGTTACCAGGCTTTATTTCAGTTTTTTAAAGCGGGAAGAGTGTTTGAAAGGCTTTGAGGGGTTTTTTTTGTTTGTTTTTTGGGGGGGGCGTCATTCCAGTCCACACTCCATACTAGTGGTGGCGGTAATGCACCAATCACTTGTTTGCCAACCGCCAATAACATTTAAGAAGAAGAAGAAGCTCTGGGCCAGAGTGCCATGTGAATGGTTACAGCTAGTGAGCTGTGGGTGTTCTGTTGCGGCTAGCAAGCTGTGCGTTTGGTGTATTTGCAATTAGTGAGCTGCTCTCTCTTTTTGACTTACGTTTTACTTTATTGACCAACGCTTGAGTTTTGTTTGCTTCCTTAAATGGTGATAGCGGCTTGTCCGTCTCTTTTAGTTGAATATTAATAGAAACTTTAATAAAACTCTTTAAATTAACCATTTTGCCTCTGTCTCCTTTTTCTGACCCGGACACATTTTGTTACCCCCCCCCCCCCCCCAAGACCCCTTTTAGGGGAACGTAAGACACGAGTAAATACAAAACTGAACTGGAAAACCTAGGAACACTACTATGAACAGAAAACACAGGCAGGTGTGATGGTATGACACCACACTGAATGGTGAAAAACATAGACAATAAATACAAGAAGGTAAATGAGAGAATGAAGAGCAGGAGGAAAATACAGCTGACACTAATTAAATAGGCAAGACCAGGTGAGACTACATTGACATGAGATCTGGACCTTTAAAGTAAAACAGGAAATACAACCGACCCTGGGGCACAGACTT
Organism: Simochromis diagramma; assembly: GCF_900408965.1. NCBI lineage: Eukaryota > Metazoa > Chordata > Actinopteri > Cichliformes > Cichlidae > Simochromis > Simochromis diagramma. The sequence continues at coordinate 19,319,151 of NW_024387523.1, read as the reverse complement.
GATAATATACAGAGGGGACACAGAGGATAGGGACAAGAGTGACATGAGGAGCACAGGAACCAAAACCTAAGAACCAAAACTACAAAACCATGATGAAAACAAAGATCAATAATAATACAAATGTTAACACACTGGGTCACCAAGCCAGGACCGTAACAGATGTGCCTGAAACCCACATGATATCCTTACTGGAGGATATTAAAGTTCATCTGTATTAGCTTTCAGTCTACACAGAACATTACAAGTAAGTCTGGTTTCAAAAATGTAAGTTTAATTCATGAGTACTTTAGCAGACTTGTACATTTGTAGAACATGAAGTAATATGAAGAAAAATATGATTTTTGCTATTGTAAATATTGGCTTAATCTTTCTCTGTTCCCGATCTTTTTCAGGATTTTTGCAGTAAATTTAGTCATAAAACCACCATTTTATATCCTCTGTTCTCTGTAAATCAAAAAGAAGGTGAAGAGCTCAGCATGCTTGGCCCAGATACATTTTAGTTTCATGTAAACCTTCATATACTGTCATGATTCCTGATGTAAATAGTGTTTTCAGTGTCATTTTATTAATTGGATATATACGGTCCAGTTTGAATTGTACGGAATGTCCAAAAACTATTAAAAATGACCACAGACTGACTCCGTAGTATTTATAAAGAATGTTCAACTTCCTGTCTAAGAATCCTGCATTTGGGTCTTTCCTCCTGCCTGCCACACAGCAACCAAACGACCAAGTTACAACAAATCCACCAGAGATCAGAAAGCTTGAAATGGACTTTTATACAAATCTGTTTTCAAAAGCTACACATGATGAGGCAGTGGTAGCAGAACTTCTTCAATTGCTTCCTCAACTCACTTCAGAGGATCAGGAGACTTCAAACACAGACTTGATATTGGAGGAGCTTACAACGGCTGTTACACAGATGTCATCTGGGAGATCCCCAGGAATAGTTGGTTTACCTGCAGATTTTTTTAAACATTTCTGGCATTTATTGGGGAAAGACATTTTTGATGTTTTTAAGGATTCTTTTGTTAGGGCTACACTTGCAGCATCTTGTCAGCAGGGTGTACTGTCTCTGCTGCCTAAAAAGGGGGTCTTTGCCCCTTTGAAGAACTGGAGACCAGTGACTCTTTTATGTGCAGACTATAAAATTCTTTTAAATGTGTTATCCAATAGATGTAAAAAATTTATTGACCTCTGGATTCAGAGCAGATCAGTTGTATTGTGTTCCTGGCAGATTTATGTTAGACAATTTATTTCTTATGAGAGATATTTTGGATTTATGCAAGACATATGACCTAAATGTGGGGATTGTCTACATTGATCAGGAAAAGGCATTCGATTGTGTATATCACACTTTTCTTTTTTCAACTTTGCAAGCATTTGGTGTGGGAAATGCTTTTATTTCTTGGGTAAGATTACTCTAGACAGATGCTAGTTGGGTTGTGAAGGTGGCAGGTGGGTTGAGCAACCTTATTACTGGGCTTAAGCCCGAGTTGTTTTTTCAGAAACCCGGGGTCTTTTGGAGTGTAATTTGTTTCATAGTTAGATGCCTGACTGACACCTGTATAAAACAAAAACTTCACACAATGTTCGAAGCACATAGCGCACAGTCGTAAATTCCCCCTAATTTTGGTATGATCCGAGCTCAGGCACTAGGCGACTGAACACAGCATGTAGCATGTGAGCGAGGGGAGAGAAGCTGTAGCCTGCAGGTTTGCTGTTGGAGAAGTGCAGCCAGGCAGACAGAGGAGAGCTTAAGTTTGACCAGGTACCAAAGCAAATCATTCGTACTGTACAAATAATGTAAATATGACGGTGTATCACAAAAGATTGATATCAAACTGATCACTTGACCCATATGACGTTACTTACTCTTCGAGTGAATTAACAAATGGTGAAATGAAAAGCCGAACAACAACAATGCTGTTTTTTTTTAGAGAGTCTTAGCTTACATGTGTGTTTATTTCATATTTTCAGTTGTTACCCTCCACGGCTAAATAAAGCACTCTAAATCGGTTTCAGTTATGTACTGATGAACACAATGGACATAAGGGGCTTCTTTCAAAGAAAAGACTCAGGTAGATGTTATTTTATATATTATGATTTGTATGTTGTTCAGTATATTTCTATGCAAAACAAGAGTTATTTCAATACACAGCAGTATGTTCACAGTTGATACCAGATATATACACTTTAGGGAAAAAAAAAATTTTTTTCTGTTAAACATCAATTTAGAGTAAACTTGTTTTGTTTTAGATAAATAAATATTGAAACATCTTTTGAATTAGTTTTTTATATTTATCAATCTAAAAAAATAAACATTTAGTCTGATTTGATGTTACAATTAAAAAAAATGTTTGTGTTTTTATCTGAAGAGTATGTAAATATCTGGTTATCGCCTTGAGACGACTTTTGTTGTGATTTGGCGCTATATAAATAAAATTGAATTGAATTGAATATTTGATGATGTTGGTGTTTGGCTTGATTGTCAGCACAAAGAGGGAGAGAAGAAGTAACGGAAAAACTGTGGACTTTATACCAGTTTTTAAATTGTGTTGATAGGCCACGTAAAACCAGAGTTATGATTAAAAAAATATGCAATGTTTGGTTTTCTTCCTGAATATTATCGTTGTTTATATTTACTGCAGGAAGAAAGGTAAAAACGGCGTTTTATAAGGAAAACGTTTGAAAGCACTCTCCGCCTGTGAGCAAAGACGAAACCAAAGCACCCCCACCCTTTCCCATTGGTCGAAAAATGTATCATGTCGACCAATCAAAACATGGCATTTAGTTGTTAAGAAACGGGAGGAAGTTTTAGGAGTGGTGCGGTGTTTTGAGATGTGAGAGATTTGCAACGTTTAGCACAAATCTTGTGTAGTTAGTGTGTAGTGTAGTCAATAGTTTTGTTGTGTGTGTCAGAACAATGAGGCGACAGTGATACATCTCCTGCTGTCAGGCCTGCAGGTATCAGGCTGTTGTTCTCCTTTATCTAGTGGACAGAAATTATTTTTGGAGTGGCACAAATAATTTGTTTGGCATCAGATTTGATGCAGAACAGCTGATTGTTTATGGAGTGCCAGGACTGCCATAATGCATTAATTAAATACACCATTAAATAATTAATTAAATGTGGCAATAATTAATTAAAATTGGAATTAATTAATTAAATAAATAGTTATGACACATGTAATTAATTAATTATTGACACATTTAATTAATTATTTATGTATTTCACATTTTAATTAATTATTGACAAATTTAATTAATTATTGACACATTTAATTAATTATTTAATGATATATTTATTTATTTCATTTTGGCAGTCATGGCGCCTGGCTCTCATCATGAAATAATTTTATCTGTCAGCCTCACCCATCAAACTCAGGGGGCGGGGTTAACGCTGCCCATGCAGCTTCTCTAACATTTGATTGGTTGCCGTGCAAAGTAAGTCAAAACAGGTCGATCCTAGATAATCGATTGCTTGTGTAGACTTGGGGCAGCCAGGTATCCCAGAATGCAGATCAAATCACAGGCAGCAATGGTGGTGGTGTAGTTTTAAAATACCCCGTTTTTCTGTCACCAGCTACACTTTTAACAGTGTTTTAGCCGCGAATGTCGCGACGTATGTCTGGTCAGGTTGTCAACATAGAACATGTTTGCAAAAGTGCTCAGATGTTTTCAGAGATTTCACTAGCTCTGCTAACAATTAGCATGCAGAGTGCACCCAGGGGGTTACGTTAACCGGTTTGTTTACATATTCCACTCTCCGTGTTCCACATGTTGCATTCGCAGATTCTCATTTTCACCGAACGATCGTCTCTTTCCGCCTGGTCTTGTGTCTCTGTGCTTCTGTAACATAAAGAACGAGCTGACATTTTCCTCACGAAACCAGCGATCAGCTCAACAGACCCTCAGTTTACCTGCATGCATCCTCCTCCTCATCTGTCAGCTGTTTAACACCTGCTGCTAATTCAAGAAACACGCCTACGTTACCTGGTGATAGTCACAGTTTAACTGGGCACCGGTGCTCGATATAAAGCAATGTCAGCGCATTTTTCTGCACAAGATAAGTAAATATAGTGTTTTCCCCGAGCGCAGAGCTGCTGGAGCTTGTTTCCTTACAGAGCACTTTATAGGCGAACCAGCTTCATCAGCGGCTGATGTCCAATCACCGGCACACAGCTTTGAAACCTCAGCTGAGTTTTAGCTCTCAGTGGTTAAACGCTGGACTTCATTCACTCAGGTTCTGTCTGTCGGGTCACGTTTACTTCGCTGTTTTATTTACAACTGAGCAAATCGGTTTGGCTGAGGTTAAAGTTACGTTTCATAACTGCATAGTTTCACAGACGTTTAATGGTTCACTGGCACATGTGTTAGACTGAACTATCATCTAAATATCATCTGTTTTTTAATAGTTATTCAACTGTATTCTAAGCACCAGCTGTCTGTTAGAATGTGATTTTTTTTTCTCTCTGTTGGCAGAGGTATAAAAATGCGCAGGAAAATCTGACGTGCATGGCAAACTTCACCGACGATATTTAGGGAGGAATAAACACACCATCCATCCATCCATCTTCATCCGCTTATCCGAGGTCGGGTCGCGGGGGTAGCAGCCTAAGCAAAGAGGTCCAGACCTCCCTCTCCCCAGCCACCTCCTCCAGCTTGTCCGGGGGAATACCAAGGCGTTCCCAGGCCAGCCGAGAGATATAATCTCTCCAGCGTGTCCTGGGTCTGCCCCGGGGCCTCCTCCCGGTGGGACATGCCTGGAACACCTCACCCAGGAGGCGCCCAGGGGGCATCCTTGCCAGATGCCCGAACCACCTCAGCTGGCTCCTTTCGATGTGGAGCAGCAGCTGCTCTACTCTGAGCCCCTCCCGGATGGCCGAACTTCTCACCCTATCTCTAAGGGAGAGGCCAGCCACCCTTCGGAGGAAGCTCATTTCCGCCGCTTGTATCCGCGATCTCGTTCTTTCGGTCACTACCCACAGCTCGTGGCCATAGGTGAGGGTAGGGACGTAGATCGACCGGTAAATTGAGAGCTTCGCTTTTACACTCAGCTCCCTCTTCACCACGACTGACCGGTGCAGCGTCCGCATTACTGCAGCCGCAGCCCCAATCCGTCTGTCGATCTCCGGCTCCCTTCTCCCATCACTCGCGAACAAGACCCCGAGATACTTGAACTCCTCCACTTGGGGCAGGAACTCATCCCCGACCCGGAGTGGGCACTCCACCCTTTTCCGGCTGAGAACCATGGCCTCAGATTTGGAGGTGCTGATCCTCATTCCCGCTGCGTCACACTCGGCTGCGAACCGCTCCAGTGCGAGCTGGAGGCCCTCACCCGATGAAGCCAACAGAACCACATCATCCGCAAAAATCAGATGTGAAGGGAATAAACACACATCAAACATAAATGAACCATTTGCCTGTCTCCATAATTGAGAGCATTTTCTCTTCTTATGTCAACACTCTCTCTCTCTTTTTTTTTTTTTTTTTTTTGCTTTTTCGGTCATGTTATCTTTACCTGTCAAAGGCTTGTTACAAACTATGAAACACATGGTGCAGACTTCTGGATGTTAGAAGAAAACTAATACTGCTCATGAAGGAGACTAAAGGCAGGAAAGTGTCCTTTAAAACTAAACATGTTAATAGGACCTCCCTATTTATATCATAGTTTATGATATAGCACGTGTATTTCAGTAATAGCCTGCTGATTTCAGGTGAAAAGTCGCACAGCTCACGTAGGCGTTATCTGTGAAACTCCTTAACTATAATTTATCCAAGTTAACTTCAGTTAACCATTCAGACAGTTCTTTTGCAATGAAAAACATAAACACCCATGCTGGTGTAGGTTTCCTCAGTGCCAGCTGTTAACATCATAGCTGCTTATGCAGTAACCATGGTAACCACGGACTCTAAGCGGCTGGATCGACGGAGGTCAGACAACAATTTTACATGTATGATCTTAAAACAGGACACAGCCACTATACGTGCTGGCCTCATATCAAATGTGAAGGCAGACTGAGTCTATGTTTGACGTTTTTTATATCTAATCTTCCTTTTCAAACATTTAAAGAGCAGCGAGTCTGCAGCTGAGGGAATACAAACTCAAATTGTCGGAACAGGTTGGCTCGTTTCTTGGATTCATTTGGTGATTTATTAAATGTATAACTGTTATTCTAATCTGCTGCTGAGTCTCTTACACTTTTCTTTATGCTGTATATTTTCACGTCTCTGGAATAGTTGGCAGTTAGATAGTCAGCTGGGAAACTTTGTGTTAACTCATGGAGCTGAGGATATCGTGGATATGCTGACCTCGCTCCGTGGTGTACAGGGCCGTTTACCCTCATGATTAATATTCACTATAAAAATATTAGCCGAACATCATGAAGTCTGTATGTGTTTCATAGTGTCGAACAACCTTTGTACAGTTAAAGCCAGCAGTTACTACATGACAGAAACACCAACGTTATCTCTTTTATGCGTCTATACACAGGTCACGCTGATTACTGAACAAAAACCCAAAGATCAGATGTTAAACAGATTTATTTGCTCTCTCTCCTCCTTAAACATGTTTTTAATGTTAGTTATAATTCAGAATTGGCAACTGAAACACGTAGGACACATAAGAACATCAGGAAATAAAACACCGATAAATATAACCTCAGTAAAAGAAGTCAGCGGGGGTTACTACAGCTGTGTACCGGGGCCTGCGCTTTGTCGGTGGGATTGCTTGCGAGGCGAGCGGGTCTATCCCACGCTTTGCCGTCAGACTGGGCAGACATCTCCGAAATCATCGAAGCACTTTTGCAAAGAGGCTGTATCTTGACAAACCGACCACACACAGATTAAACCACTACATTCTCGGCTAAAAAAATATTAAAACGGTATTTGGTGACACACAAACAGGGTTTTTCAAAGTTCAGTTCTGTTAGCTTCCACATGCCGGTTGTTGTGTGCTAGAAACAATGGCCACCAGGCCAAAGCAATGGTTTTGACTCGATCAGCGTTAACCCCGCCCCCTGAGTTTGATGGGTGAGGCTGACAGATAAAATTATTTCATGATGAGAGCCAGGCGCCATGACTGCCAAAATGAAATAAATAAATATATCATTAAATAATTAATTAAATGTGTCAATAATTAATTAAATGTGTCAATAATTAATTAAAATGTGAAATACATAAATAATTAATTAAATGTGTCAATAATTAATTAATTACATGTGTCATAACTATTTATTTAATTAATTAATTCCAATTTTAATTAATTATTGCCACATTTAATTAATTATTTAATGGTGTATTTAATTAATGCATTATGGCAGTCCTGGCACTCCATAATTGTTCTGTAAATAGTTTGAAATGTTTATTTAAAAAAAACGCCTTGGCTGCATTTTTAGGTAAACAGCTGCAAAAAACTTTGTTGTTTGCAAAACTCAGTAACTTTTTTGAACAAGCAACTATTAACAAGTAATTAATTGCCCAACATTGGTCATTATATTCTGTATTTTGCAGACAGAGAGTTACAGGACTCTCTCCCAGACCACAGACTCATAATACAAGTCAGAGCTTTATTTTAAAAAAAAAAAAAAAGAAGAAGAAAGTTGTGTTTTCAAAATTGGAGTTCAAGTTATTGTTACTTCCAATAGTGTTAACATGCTACACAGGTCATCAACAAGATTTTTTTTTTTTTTTTTAATTTTCATTGTAAATGGGCTAAAGCAGTTAATTAAAAGTAGTCTACAACAGAAATGTAAATGCTGTAATTTTATTATTTTAATAAACCATGTAACTTGGATGGATTCGACGCTGGCTTGACCACAGTGCACACGTCTGCTGTCACTCACAGTGGTCCATGAGATCGCTCAGGGAGTTTGTGTGTTCGCTCAGACACATGAAATTTAGAGAGAACTTTTCTGAATCTAAATAGTGTACTTTGGTAGAATTAAAAAAATAAGTGTAGTGCAGGTCTATGATGATTTTTAGTGCTACTATCATCTCGTTTTGATTCTGGTTCTGTCTTGGTTAAGTCCTAAGTAGTCCTGATTTTGAACTGTTGTAGTCCTGTTTTAATTCCGGATCAGTTCTGGGTCTGTGCAAGTGCATCACAAAAACACATAAATATGCCTGACACCCGTAAACAAAGCAGCATCTGGCTGCAGTTTAAAGACTTTTTTGTCTCAGTCTTGGTCTCGTCTCGGTCTTTGTCTTGGTCTCGATACCCTCTGGTCTTGGTATTGTCTTGGTCTCGGTTTAGGCGGTCTTGACTACAAGTCTAGTATGAACTGAGTGAGAGCTCAGCTTTGTATGAAAAGGCTTGTTCAGCCAAAGTTTACTGAGACAAAAGTGAGGCCTTATTGGTGGGTAAATGGTGTTCAGAGAACATTCCAACCCTGCCAGGAAATTTCTGTTGGGGAAGGAATGATATTAAGACATTGGTCATTACCTTTAAAGGTAATGACCAATTTCAGAAAAAGAACTGGAAGGTATACAGGGAAAAAGTTGAGTCCAAGTTGTCTAAATCAGTGGTCCCCAACCTTTTTTGCGCCACGGACCAGTTTATGCCCGACAATATTTTCACGGACCGGCCTTTAAGGTGTCGCGGATAAATACAACAAAATAAAACTAGTACCGGTACCGAAAAAAAGAAAATTTATTCATAACACACGTGAAAAGACCCAGGAAAACCGAGTTAACGATAAAATAACGCTGAAAACCGATAAAAACCCTGAAAACTATACATTTCACACCTGAGCCTCAACTCTCGCGGCCCAGTACCAAACGACTCACGGACCGGTCCCGGTCCGAGGCCCGGGGGTTGGGGACCGCTGGTTTAAATGGTCTGGGCAGCACTGGCTAAAGGCATCTGTACTCTTTTTTTCCTGTATCACAGGGGGGACAAGGACCAAGACCTCTGCATTCAGATTACACATCGCTCAGAAGCTGCTTTATGGATGTAGTTACTGTTGGCTGCCTTTAGCTCGGCTGCTTCTCCAGAAAGCTGGACGTCTAGGACTGGATAAGCATCTGTTTTTGCATAATACGCCGATTTGACAGGTTTAATACCATTTTATCATTCAGTGTTGGATGCTTGGAAAATCTTGAAGATTTTCCGTGATCCTGACCCTAGACCTGGCCTGTGGCTTTTTGAGGAACCATTGTTTCACAGTGATTTTGTTGCACGGGAGTGTTTTATGTCAACACCCACAATAAGGACCAAGTTCAGAGAAGGAGGAATCCAACCAACCACGGTTTTTCACAGTAGAGTTTATATAGGGTTTATAACAAGGGTTTTAGTCCACTGTTGCCCAATGTGAAAAGTACTTCCTGGATGAACTGTAATATGTTCTTCATAGACTTCAGATAGCTGATATGCAGTGAATATGAAAGTATCAATAAAATCCATCTAGCCTTTTTCAAACCTTCAGTGCTGTCTATCACAACTTATCCCAAATGGTGAGGCTGGACTGCGATGTGGTGAAGACTGGAGCACAGCACATTCATGCTTTAACAAGAAGGATCCCAATATCAGTGTGGTAAAATGAGTTATTAGAGTCCTAAGAACACAATCATGATATTTTTTATTAAAAACCCATAAGTTAAGCAATACAGTCCAGCCAGAGGAGAGTTTCAAACATGAACAAAGCTGAACATTAGTTAGATATGCAATCAACTACAAGTGTGACCAATCACCAACCAGTCATTGTACAATAAGACTGAGTGATTAGAGACCACGTAAAATTCTCTCTGTGCATTAATCATGCTAGCATAAATAAGTTTGTCAAAAACTCATTAGCCTTGATTGAATATCCATTACTTATCAGTGTTTTCATTAAAGATGTGAATGTTTATTTAAGAAATGCTTACTTACTAACTTTTTACTCACATTCACCTTTACCCATGGTATAAAGCTTCTTGCTTTGCATGAACTCATGTTTGAGCTCAAACCAGTATAACATTTAGAATGAACCTCTCCCCCTCCTTACTGAAATTTAATATAATCAGTTATCTTCACTTAACATGATCAGTCACTGCACATTTCAGCCAAATAGTTCAAATAGCTCATTTGATTTTAGTAACAAGTACTGTGAAAGAATAATTAATGGCCAATATAAAAGTTTGGTGGAACAAAATCAGTGTTTACCGTGTGGAATTGGAGTTTTAATAGTTCCCATTTGTGATGTGGTGGAACAGCAGCCTGGCATCATGGATGTGGAGTTGATAAATCTGCAGCATTTACATAATGCTATCTTTAATTATGGACAAACATCTCTGATGAATGTTTCCAGCACCTTGGTGAATTTGTACCATGAAGAATTAATGCGGTTCAAAGGGGAAAAAAAGACTTAACATAGTAGTAGCCAGGTTTTTTCATAAGCTTGTCCTTAAAATCACCTGTCTTAACAGATCCATTTATCATAATAATAATAATTATAATAATAATAATAATAATAATAATAATAATGGATTGCATTTATATAGCGCTTTTCTGGGCCCTCAAAGCGCTGTACAATTCCACTATTCATTCACCCTCACATTCACACACTGGTGGAGGCAGCTACAGTTGTAGCCACAGCTGCCCTGGGGCAGACTGACAGAAGCGAGGCTGCCATTTAAGCTGAGATTCTATGCACTTTGTTTCCTGTTTGTTTTTTCTTTGTTTTTGTTGGTTTATTCATTCATTTATTTTTATTTTTTTTATTGGGGGAGGGGGGCGGGGGGGGGGGGGTTATTATCATGGCTTTAGTTTTATTACTGATTTCTTCAGGAAATAACTTTTCACAATACTTGTAAAAAATGTTTAATTGTTTAAGAATTGGTTAATTCATGTTATCCTCATTGCAAATGGTTAACATATTCAACATCCTTTCCCACTTTTATCTGGATTTCACTCCCAGATAAAACAGTTTCACCAGAGAGTCCCTTCCCTCTACCCTATCCCTCTCTCCAGCAAACTCCCCCAGCTCATCCAAGACAACACTGAGGCATTCCAGCCAGCCAAGAGATATAATCTCATCTCTGGCACCTCTTCCCAGTAGGACATTCCCAAAGCACCTCATTTAGGAGACAACCAAATCAGATGTCTGAAGGACCTCACCTCGCTCCTTTCAATGTGGACAAGTAACAATTCTATGCTAAGTCCTTCTTGAATAAAAGAAGCTCAGTCTGCTGATTGTTTCCATGATCTCATTCTTTCACTAACAAATGCTCATGGCCATAGGTGAGGGTAGGAACATAGATCCACTGATAAATCAACAGCTTCATTTTCAAAGTCAGCTCTTTCTTCACCACAACAGATGGATATAACATTTACATAAACACATATGTGGCATCAATCCATCAAGCTTCCACTCCATTCCCACCTCTCTTAGGAACAAGGCCCTGAGATACTAAAATTCCTGCACTTGGGACCGCAACTTGTCCCTGCAACTGAACCAGGAAAATACAAGCAGGTCACCTCACACAGAATGCAGCTCCAGATTTGAATAGAGCCTCAGCCCTCTCCAAAAGACTGACTATCCACTGAGATGAACCCAGCTCCATTTCCATAAGAAGAGATCACCTGGAGAAAGGCTGTAGGATTTGTGACAGGACTCCCCAGAATCAAAACATTGGTGTTGGTGAAGATGAAGACTGAGATTTGGATGGAGCTCTTACTACGGTGTCTGTGTGGTGGAGATGGGGAGGAGGCGGGCTGCACGAATGAAAATGAGAATGCCAGAGAGCACAGATTTAAACCACACAAAGTGGAGGCTCATTGGTTCAAAGAAGGTGGGAAAGAAAATGACTGGACGAGAGTGACTTGCAAGTATTGATATTGACAGCATGGAGAAGTGGTAATGATATGAAGAACAGGAAAGCACCCTAACACCTAAGAAAGCTGACAGATTATGGCTATAGATATTTCTTATTGAATTTAAGAATAATCTTCATCTAGCTGGTATTGCTCACCCCTACACACTAGAATGGACTCCTTTCCCACCAAAGAGGTGACATGCAGTGTGCCAAGAGCAAGTTTCGACAGCTGGAGATATGATTGCCAGGGCCTCCACCCTCAACTGCAATGCACCCAATGCCTATAGTGTTACCACGCTAAGGTGTTCAGTACGGTGGCGGCTAGAGACAAAGCACGTACAAACTCCAAAACTCGTGCAAACCCCAAAACACGTGCAAACTCCAAAACACATGCAAACCCCAAAACACAACGGAAGTGCTCCAGGACACTAGGGGCAGTGTTGAGCTTTTGTTACCTAGTAACTACACAAGCCAGGAAGTACCAATGACCGGATTTGGGATCTGCAGCCTTAAAGGCCGCATTTTAAGGCCGATTACGTCATAGCGACATGACAAAGGCTGTCCCAATTCAAACGCTGCTCGAAATGCGGCCCTCAAATGCGTCCTTAATTCCCCTGAATTTTAAGGATGGGTCGGTGTAGCCTTCATGGCCCAACATATCCCAGACTTCATAGCGCGGCGGTGGTGTGGATATTTTTGCCGAAAAAACACGGCGGAAGTGGAGCGGACAAAGAGTAAACTTTCAGAAGTAAGTACTGAATATTATGCGCAAGTGTTTTATAATGAAGAACATTAAAACATTACTGTTGGCCACATGTCGGGAAAGTCATGTGACATTAGCGATGTTTGTACTAACTTGGTTTTAAAGCCTTTACTTCAAAATATTCGCCGTTCAATAGTTGACTTTAATCTTACAGAGAATGTGATGATTTTGTGGATAATTAAAGTCAGTCATATATCCACAAACACAACAAGCTGAAAGTCAGTGATGCTGCTCGGTTTGCAGTCCTGAATATCACGGCACAAGCAGGATTCACTACACTGTTAATGTTAGCGATGTTATATTGCTGCCTCTGTTCGGTGGTGTCGAGCCAAACTGACTTTAACGTGTGTTTGAACGAGCTGACGGTTCACTCGTTAAGCTGAAAGAAAGATGCTTTAATCACAGCAGTCACACATGTGTCCACTGTAACATCTGGGAACTCTTCTTGTTCAGCACTCGTAATAACACAAACACTAAATCCTCCTTCTCTTGTGCTGTTGTGTAGCAGTGTATACACCTGAGACTGTCACCTGTCTGTCTGTCCTGCACTCGCTCTCTCTCTTTCTTTCTCTCTGATTGTGTAATAAAAGTATGAACATGTATTTATAAGTCACACTTGTGTTTGAATCCTGCAGCTTATCACACGTTTGATTTCCATGTGTGACAACTGCAAGTGTCCAGAGTGAGGACAGACTGAGGGACCCATTACTGCACATCACCTGTGAGGCTTTGCACCCCTGATGATCCACCAGGACAAACTCAGCAGTGTGTGAGGAAGAGGAGGAGGAAGTAACGTCAGAGTAACAACTGACTGACCCCCACATAAAGTGCGTTACAGTAGTCCACAGGGGAAGAAATAAAAGCATGGATCACGGTTTCAAAGTGCTGCCTAGAAAGAAAAGATTTCACTCTTGCCAGTCGCCTTAAATGATAAAAACTGGACTGGTCCAACTTAAAACCAAGGGCAGTAACAACAGGTTTAAAATAAACTTCCAGGGGTTCCAAATCAAAAGAAGAGGACTCACAGGAGCCACTGGGTCCAAACACCAACAAATCTGTTTTCTTTTCATTCAAATTTAAAAAGTTTAGAGCCAACCAAGCTTTAATGTCATCTAGGCATGTCAAGAGAGGTTTTATTCAGATCCTTCTGCTTCAGTGGCAAATAAATTTGGCAGTCATTCCTATATACTTAAGTAAAAAAAGTAAGTAAGTAAAATTTATTTATATAGCACATTTCACAGATAAAAATCACAAAGTGCTTTACAATAAGATCAGACATACAAGTTAAAATTAATTAAAAGCCCTTTTGTATAAAAATGTCATCAGCTGCTTTTTAAAGGAGTCAGTAGAGTCTAGACAGCGTAAAGACAACGGCAGAGAGTTCCACAGCCTAGGTGCCAGTGCCTGAAAAGCCCGATCCCCACGTGTTTTAAACCTAGTACGTGGGACCACCAGTAGCCTCTGACCTGAAGACCTAAGTGCTCGGGATGAAGCATGAGGTTTCAACAGGTCAGAGATATACTGGGGAGGTTCACCGTGCAGAGCTCTAAAAGTTACAACTAAAATTTTAAAATGAACCCTAAAATTTACAGGCAACCAATGAAGATAAGCCAAAACTGGAGTAATGTGTGACCTCTTGTTTGTACCAGTTAAAAGTCTTGCCGCTGCATTCTGTACAGACTGAAGGCGATCCAGAGCTGATTTGTTGAGACACGTAAAAAGACCGTTACAATAATCCAAACGAGAAGAGATAAAAGCATGAATAATCATCTCAAGTTCTGCCTTTAACACCAGTAGTCTGAGTTTAGAAATGTTTCTTAGATGATAAAAACAGTTCCGGACAAGTTGTTTAGTGTTTCTCAAGAGACATTGAACTGTCAAATATAACACCTAAGTTTCTGAGACTCGACTGAAATGAAGGGTCTAAAAAACTGATATGCTGCCTAATTTCTGAGAGCATGTGATCAGTTGCAATAATCAAAGTTTCTTTCTTTCTTCAATTATTTAAACAAGACAATTTATACAACTCAGAAGCTTTGAAAGAACAGTACAACTGAATGTCATCAGCATAGAAAATACTTGTCTTTGAGTGAAGATTTAAGGTGATAAGACATGTAAATAACTGCAACTTGAATCTGTACTGAGGCTCAGTATTTGACACAGAGTTCATGTTCACTGCTGTAATAGCTAATAATGATTAATATAATAACTATAATATTGGCCACATTATATTTACATTACCAAAGTGATATGACTTTTGTCTCATGAACAACATTAGCTAATTGTTATTTACTAACTAATCTTAAATGACTGTTCAGTACAGAAATGAAGCCCAAAAGTCATGTTTTACTGTCCTGTGGTCTCAGCCTCAGATACTTATCAAATCACACAAAGCTCTTGTAGAAACAAACAAATGAACAAAATATGTTCTCCTTCATTTCTGTCAAACAAAATTGTATGACACGTTTCCAGCGGTTAGTATCATGGTTGCTAGGCAACCTGGGATGCGCGACGGAGACTAGACCGTCCCATACAGCCCATGTGTTTGCAACAAACTTGCCGTTTATTTTGCAAATCGAGCTCAACACTGCCCCTAGCGTCCTGGAGCACTTCCGTTGTGATTTGGAGTTTGCATGTGTTTTGGAGTTTGTACGTGCTATTTGGAGTTTGTAAGTGTTTTGGAGTTTGTACATGCTTTGTCTCTAGGGGCCACCGTAGTTCAGGATGACATATGGCCAACTATTCAGCACCACCTCAGTAATCTCAATTATGCCATAACAGCTCTAGTCAAAGAACAATAGTGTCCTCATGTTGCTTAAAAAAAACCCTTGTTGATTAAGGCTATTAAACCAGGGCAGCCTTTATAATTATTTCAGTTACTGTACCATTTCTGTCAGCTGTCAAACATTCATCATCAACATCTCTATCAGAAGACCAAATTTAAATCTCACCACCAGTAGAATCAAATCCGGTCCATCAAGAACATAAAACCCAAGGGTGCTGTGGACACAAACTCAGTAAAATCGAATAGTGGATTAAAGAAGACAGTCTAATGAAAATGTCATGGCTACTACTTGCTTCTAGCCTACTTTTAGGCTAAAGCCTAAATCTACTTCATATTATACACAAGAGCCATCCTGTTGCCATCTGGTGTGAAAGATGATGTCATGCAGTTACATTAAGATGAAGCAGAACTTGAAAAACATTTTTTCAGTATCCTGTGGAATCCATGACACCGAGGACTAAAGCTGTTTTGAGAGCAACAGAAATCCAACCTCTGCTATTAGTATGGTATTCCTAATAAAACTGCTATATGAATGTAAACAGTCTTTTCATCTCTGATGTTGAAAATACTCTTATACTTTGCTGATTACTGCTGCGAGATTACCTTGTCGTGGTGGCATCAGTGCCTTTGGAATTTATAGATGCCACCCAATGTGAACATACCGCTTGAAGCCACAACATTACATTCCTATCTTTTTTTAATCACATCTGGAAGGTATGTGAGAAAATTATATTTGCGTGCAGCAATCAGTGCCATGTAATTTGTTAGCCCAATGGACAGGATTATTTTGTGTGCTGTTTGTATGTGTACATGCACAATTCTTGGACTGATAAGAACAACATGCTCTGGACAAATGAGTAAAAACTTGGGGACCAACAGTGCGCAGAAAATGAGATTTTAAATTGTCTGTATGCAAGGTCCATAGATTCATGTGGGACAAATGCTTCAAGTACCACTAATTGATTTCAAGTTGATTGGAACTGTCCCTGCCATGATGAATGATGTTGGGTAATGAATTGATCACAATCAAACTATATGCAGCCATGGGTGTAGGGAACAACTTAGGATTTTGGTGGTCCTACTGTAATCCCTTATCGCCTGTGCAGCCATCTGATGAAGTGTAAGGTGGTTGGTTGCCCTGTGGCCACTGTCTAATCAATCATGGCTGGGTCAAGTGTTTGAGGCTGCAGAGTGTAAGCCAGAAAGGGTCTCCAGGGGTGTTAATGTGAACCATGAAAGGCTCTGATGGAATCTGGGCACAGTGTGCACAGTGAGAGCCTCTTTTACCCCTCTTAGCTACTGTCACTGCAGGTGTACTGTGAACTGTCTTTATTCGACCTCACAGCCTGCGCTAACAACAGTGTTTGTTTCTGAATGCTTATGTGTTTTTTTTTTTCTCCCCTCACAGATGCCCAAAAAATAAAAGAAATATATATAGAGAAAAACCTATGTGCTAGGAGCGATTTGTGAAGCTCTGTACAGAAGAGGAATAAACAGCAGGTCATCTGAACTGCTAGTGTGATGAGGAAAAATAAGTTTTCTGCTTAGTTCAGCCATGACAAATTGAGACTCTCTGCTCTGTGACCTGAGTTTGACACATCAGCTCTCTTCATGTTTATATACCTATTCAGTTGTGGCCTGATGTGACCTACTATCAGTAACCTCTTAAACCTGCCACTTTACATTGGTTACAGTTGTCTGAAACTTAAAAGGAAGCTCCATTTTATGAAACATTTACATTTTTTCAGCAACCATGCTACGTTCCTTGATGTTTACTTATCCATAAGTTATTGCACTTACACCAAAGCAAACCATTGCTTCATACAATGCTCATGATTATGTGATAAGCACTGAACTTTGTGTAGTCATTGTGTTTACCTTCATATACTAGAAATGGTGATGAGCATGCATCTGTTGTATGTGAGTGGTCTGGGTCCCATTTGTGGGAAATATTTTTGCTAATGACCATACAGCATATGGTGAAGATTGGTTATTAGCATTCCTGCAAAGATTATTTTTGCATTCCAGCATTATAAATAATCACAATTCACATTTGCATGCATACTATAGTAAACCATAAAAGCAGATGGTGTCACTATGGGTTCCCTATAGTTTGCAATTTATTTTTTACATTTTTTAAAAGAGTAGGGATAAATACATCCATGGCCTTAATAAATTAGTTAATAAACAAAATCATTCAAATACTGCATTTTATATTTACTATGTTTATTTTATTTATTCTTTCATTTGTTTTTGTTTCATATCAAACAATGATATGTTTGATATGAAACATAATTGTGACAAATATGCAAATAAATAAGATCAGAAAGGGGGCAGATACTTTTTCACAGGATTGTAAGTAACCATTTATTTCATCATTTAAATACACAAAAAAAAAAAAAAAAAAAAAAATCTGAAACAGAAAAAGTCATAATTAAAATAAGCAGATCAATGTTCAGAGCAAAGGACCCTGGGAAAGGTTAGAAGAGGCCCAGACTACAAGCAGGCATAAAGTGCAGTGTTGAATGTACATTAGTATATGTGAGAGGGCAAACTCTTCAAGATGGGTGGTGACCATGGTGGCCATTTAGAAGTCGGCCATCTTGGATACAACTTTTGTTTTTTTTCCCCCCATAGGAAGAGGGCCATGTAACACATCAAACTTATTGGTAATGTCACAAGAAATAAGTTAATATACGTACAATTAGAAGTGTTCAACTTTGATGTCCCCTGGTGATAGCATCAAGGAACACATATTTGGTGCTTTCAGGATCCATTTGCACTAAGGCATTTTGACATCAGCCACCGACACCCTAGGAGACTAAAACACAAAGTAGTTTGTGTCTGTACTCTGTTACAGAGCTGGAGATCTGTGGGTGCGTTTAACTGAGAATATAATTTGCATATAAGCTCATAGCCTTTGTTTTCTTTTTTTAAATAATTAAATGACTGGTTACAGACATGAGTCTCTCTATGAATATGATGAAACCATCACTTATAATATTCTGCTAAATCACTTCTGTGTGTGTGTGTGTGTGTGTCCGTCCACTAAGGTGGACTAACACTGTCATACTTTCTAATATCTCTCATATATGAATACTTTTCCGATGTTTTAAATTGGTACATAAAGAAAGGGAAATGTTATAAGATGAAGTGACCTCAAACACTAGCTCTCTTTAAAATCTCTCTCAATGTCTATGTTTGTGTGTCATGCACACACAGTGAAATAGGCTAAAAGGGCTAAAAACACACACACACACACACACACACACGATCCTAGAGAGAAACAAGAAACAAAATTAGGGTTACAAGTAGAGATGGACCGATCCGATATTACGTATCGGTCCGATACTGACCTAAATTACTGGATCGGATATCGGAGAAAAATAAAAAATGTAATCGATCCATTAAATATCACGAAAGCACCTCACAAAACTTGCAACACGCCGTAACTCGCCTCAGAACATTAGCACGTTGGAGCAGTATGCATCACGTGATAGAGCGGCTGTGGCATGCGGGACCTGTGGTGGTCTGGATAGCATTTGGAGCTTCGCTACCAACCCGGCATTTCATCTCCGACAAAGTTATCCCCGAGAGAAGTAAAGCAAGTGTGTAAGTCCATCTCTGAATGTTTGTAAAGCATTCCTGCGTTAAGCTTAACAAACGACTGCCTCTTCTTGCTGCTACTTCAATCATGAAACTGCTTAATGATCAGCTGATCGGCTTTTCTGTCGCGAGTCCGTCTCTCTTGTTTGTTTATTGCCCACTTCGCACCAGAAAGAGGAAACCAGCGGCTGAACAATTTATTTAATATTACTTTCTACACTAGGATCCTTTTCTACGTAGCTGACGCTGGTAACTGTGCAGGGGCGGATCTAGCAAAGTTTAGCCAGGGGGGCCAATAGGGCATTAACAGGGAAAAGGGGGCACAAAGACATACTTTTCTTTCTTATTCTCATTTAAAGTGTCTAGCTTTTAATAAATAATTATCTGACACCCAAAGTTTTAATTTGATGTAAAATGAATAGAAGTCAATTACTGTATATAGTGACTATTAAGTCTAATATATATACCCTAGTAAGCTATAGTACTTTTTCCTTTGGGAAGGTACCATCTGTGCAGTCTGCAATTTTGTTGAAGAAAGATGTTGAATCTATTTAATATTTCTTGAAAAATAATTGATTTCTGTGCATTTTTTTTTTCCACACTGCATCAAATTAAGGTTGATTACATCGATTAAGCATCATGAGGTGGAGCGTGAGGGGTGGTTTCCTATTTTTTATTTATTTATTTTCGTTGTTGCTGGGAGTTGGAACCCTATTAGTTAGGTTGCTTAATATTTACGCTAAGTACTCTTTAAAATACCAGAATAGGGAGGATGGTGTAGGTTTAAGTTTATTAGATTGATCAGTATTGCTGAACTATGAAATTTTTTTATTTTTTTATTTTTTTATTTATTTTTTTATTTATTTTTTGCATACAGGTATAACAGAATAGCTTTAGTGTAGTTGTTTTAAACTTGAGTATGAACTTATACAAAATGCAGCAAGATATTTAAACAAAAAAAAAAAAAAAAAAAAAAAAAAAAAAACAGTTTTGTTGATTAAAAAACACTATCGGATTCATATCGGTATCGGCAGATATCCAAATTTATGATATCGGTATCGGACATAAAAGTGGTATCGTGCCATCTCTAGTTACAAGGGTTACAAAGCCATTTCCTGACTGATAGAGGCTACGGGACTCTAGCCATTAAACACAACGGAGGAAACTTGGAACAGTAGTGAACCCTCCCAAAAGTGCCCAGACTACTAAAATTACTCCAAGAACAAATCAAAGACTCATCCAAGAGATCACAAAATGACCCTGAATAACACTGAAAAAAAAACTAAAGGCCTCACTTGTCTTAGTTAAGATTAGTGTTCATGATTCAACAATAAGAAAAAGACTGGGCAAAAAGTGCATCCGTGTGGATGGTGAAAACCAATGCTGACCAAAAAGAACTCATTTGACAAAAAAAAAAACAAAAACAAAAAAAACAACGTGATGTTCACCAAGATATTTGGTAAAATATTCTGCGTACTGACGAGAAGAAGGTTGAACTAAGGTTTTGGGTCCTGTTACATCAAAACTAACAACATTTCATAAAAAGAATATCATACCAACAGTGAAAAGTGGTGACAGTTTAATAGTTTGGGGTTGATTTCCTGCCAGTTATCGCAAACACGTGTTTGCAGTACTTGTGCAATCAGTTATTAGTTTTACTTGGCAATTACTTTTTCACTTAAGCTCAGGTAGGTTTGAGTAGCTTTTTTCCCCTCAAATAAATCATAATTTGAAAAACAGCATTTTGTATTTAAATGGGTTGTCTTTTTCTGATTTTAAAATTGGTGTGACAATCTGAAATGTGTGACAAACATGCAAAAATCTGAGACCTTACAGCACTGTAGCTGTCCTCGTTTTGAAACAGTAATGTGTATTTTAGTACAGCACTCACTTTGAATGTTGTTGGTTATTATCAAAACACACACACAGCTGCAAGCCACAGTTAGTGCCTGTCTGCTTGTTTGGTGTGAAGGCATCCAGATTAGTGACTGTTTTTTTAAGGTTAAGATAGACCCAAGACCCATCAGAGTAGACAGAGCTCATTAAAAACTCACATACAACTTTTAAAATCTGCTTTCATGTTGCTGTCTGTTCTTTGACTTAGCTGTAGTGATATACACTGAAACAACACTGTAGTAGTTTCTGTGCTTCTCTCAGCTTTTACATGAGAGTGCATCATTATAGAAATGTCTACCTCGTGGCTAAAGCAGGGCTTCCCAAAACTTTTCAGGTTTGTTTTAGCTCATGTTTATAGTTGTTAAATTGGATGCACCAATTACTAGTGTTGGATAATGCCAATGTATGAAAGCTCATTTCCAAATGGTGTTTGTAAAGCACCATATCAAAATATTCTTCATCCTCCTCATGATGGATCATTTAAATTGAAACTGGAAATACGTTTTGATTAAATTTGAAAACACAACCTTGTCTTAATAGTGACTGTGGAATAATTGGAAACAATTTTTAATTTATAATATACATTTTTAATACTTGAATAAAAATCATTAGCAATCACCTGCTCCAAGTCTAAAAATCATGAGCATTCATATTGAGAGCACATACTCAAACAATCAGCACCTGGAGCTACAAACGCATTAGTATAATGAATAAAAGGAAATCAATACTCTGAAAAAGTATTAACTCCACTACAAAAAGCAACTGCTAAAATGTACTACAGATAAATAATAACAAAAAGCACAAAGATGAAAAACATAAAACATACAAGAAAAGAATCAGTCATATTTAATAATAAGTTTAACGAAGTGTGAGTGTGAATGATGGTCCGTCTCTGTGTTACTCCTACGTTAGATTGGTCACCTGTCTGGGGTGTTCCCTGCTTCTCACCCTATGTTAGCTGGGATAGGCTCCAGCACCCCTGCGACCCTGATAAGGGAAGAGAATGGATGGATAAATGGATAAGTCTGACAACTCAAAACTGTCATGGACCGGGTGAGTGCCAGTGTTTTTCCCCAGTGTTACGCCTCCTCTGGGCAGAGATGGAGGTGTCTTTCTCAGGAGCCGCACCTGGTGACGATTTACGCTGCAGGATTTTTAGTCCAGCCGTGACAACAACTCTCAGCCAGGACATCGTCTAACCAGCGTTAGCCTCTGCCAATTCACGTGTCTTGTTAGATCTCACGCTATTCCTTACCTTGTCTCCTCTTGTGCCTAATTCTGTCCACAGAACACTCATTCCACCCTTCTCTCCACTTGGTCGCTGGACTTCACTGCAGCCTTCATCACCTTCCCTCCCGTATGGCCTCATTCTCTCTTCTCGCCTGCCTGCCTCCCTGCTTCCATAGTAAGATTCTCTCAGATCAGACAACTTCAACTCACCCAGATCTCCTCTGAACTTACCTCCTCCTTCCATGTGCCTCTGCCTACGGACAAGTAAGCCATAAAATCAGTTTCACTTGATAGTTCCCTGCAACTTATTGATACTCCACACTGATATACCTGTCCTCTATTGCAGTCTCTCTGACCACCGCTCACGACCCGCTCAAATATCCCAGCCTGCATTCACTCTCCGCTTTGGACATCATTACCCAAAGCCATTTCACTTTAGCAATAATCAAGGGATGGGAGACAGGAGGGGAACACACCTGGGAGAAATCACAGCTGACGAGACAGGGGAAACGTAAACTGAACACTCACATAAGACAAGGACCTTCAGAATAAAACAGGAAACTAACAGACACAGAGGACCAGACAAGACACTGAACTTAACAGACAGACTCACGAGCAGACACAGTGACACCATGGACAGACAGAGGGAACATAGGCAGGCATAAAACAAAACTCTAACACATAGCAAACCTAAACAAAAGACATAACAGAATAAGCAAGAACAATGATCTTACTTAAAAATGGGAGATTTGAGATCGGCCTGTAGTTGTTCATTTGTGTCTTGTCAAGATTGTCCTTTTTCAGTATAGGTTTGATTACAGCAGTTTTTAGTGGTTCCGGAAACACACCTGACATTAAAGAAAAGTTGACGATCTGTAACAGGTCTGACTCCAAAGTCTTTGAGACCTTTTTGAAAAAACGTGTTGGCAGGACATCTAAACAGCAAGAGGAGGAGTTCAGTTGACCTAAGATGTCCTCCAGGTCTTTGCTGTTAATAGGGTGAAACTGTTTGATGGTGTTTAAACAGTTTTTCGGTGGACACAGTACATAGTCTGGATCTGCTGTTGATGTACCAATTGCTTGTCTAATCTTTTGGATTTTTTCTGTGAAGAATTTGGCAAAGTCATTGCAGGCCATGGTCGAATGAAGTTCAGCTGCCACTGGCACAGGAGGGTTTGTTAGCCTGTCAACTGTAGAAAATAAGACCCGAGCATTATGGCTGTTTTTAGTGATGATGTCAGAGAAGTAGGACCTTCTTGCACTCCACAGTTGTAAATTATAATTGTGAAGTTTCTCTTTATAGATGTCATAGTGAACCTGGAGGTTTGTTTTTCTCCATCTGCGCTCAGCTTTCCTACACTCTCTTTTTTCATTTTTCACTAGTGTGGAGTTTCTCCATGGAGACTTTTTCCTTCCAGAGATAACCTTCACCTTAATGGGAGCAATTGTATCCATTACATTTAACATTTTTGCATTGAAGCTATTGACGAGCTCATTGACTGAACCTCTGGACAGGTCAGGTGTTAATGGGAAGACCTGGTTAAAGATCTCACTACTGTATTCAGTTATACACCGTTTTGTGATCACTGCTGTTGATATTGTAAACACCAATTATTATTATTATCAAAGTAGGAGAGGCACCACATAAGGTGCCACTTCTGTCAGTTTACAGGAGGAAACTGAGGCCAAATCTCACACAAACTCACCAAAATTGGACGACACTGAACTCCAGTGCCATCCACAGTCACAGCAGTCAAGTGGTGTGCTTTTGGGATGTGGTCAAAAGGGAATCTGGATGAACAGCTGACGAATCAGCCATAACTATCTGATGCTATCAGGTTAATGTGGAGAAAAATCTCATTGTAATTAATTTGCATTGCACAACTTCAGTGAGTGTTTAAAAAACACTTAGATAGCAACTAAAACAATACACAGTTGTGCAGTGAGCCAGTAACACTACAGAATGTTTGAAATGTTGATCCAAAGTAACATGCTTAAAGTCTGAAGGAAACATTTAGCCTAAGTAAAAGTCAGTCAGAAAACCAAAACTATGTTCTGCTCTTTCAGTTTCCATCCTTAAATGACAAGTCTACACAACAGACAAATATTACCTCTTTAAGTTTCTGTTTTTGGACAAATATTAACCTAAAAACACAAGAGAAATGATTAGACAGGGAGACGTGACTTAGCATTACTGAATACTCTTGATTGAGTTGACTGCTGCATGACAGCAAACTCCCCATTTTTCCAACCAGTTAACACAGAGGTCTAAACAGAGGCACTCGTGGTGAAAGTGGCACATTTTGTTTGCAAGAGGTTCCAACTGTGCCAAAACAATTAAAATATGAAACAAAAGCAAATTTTGCTTTCAAACAATGCAATTTGTGAACAAGTGTATGAGCTCTTCCAATTAATCATTACACAATGGACAGCAAAAGACAAAATACAGCCTTCAATGCAAATCAGTGCACCATTGCTTGTCATTATAGCCCATTACATAGCCTTCATGCCAGTGCCATTTGTTATCTTTCTACATAGACTGCGTCAAATTTGCCTTCTCGCAATGAATTGGAAGCAGAATCAGAAATGCTTTGATTCAAAAATGGGGAATATGCTGGGAGGAACTGCATCATTGTAAAAAGCTGTACTGCAAACCACTTATTGACAAGGTGAGAGTGATGGAATGCCACATTATCCCAGATAATGTCAAGAGTGGCATGCCAGGCCTCAACATCCGTCTCTCCTTAGGTGAGATCAGCCTCATGAAGTGCAATCAGGAATGTTATGAGGTGTTCGGCATTGTAGGGGTCAGTAGTGGGAATATAGCATGGAACACCATCATTGGAGATGGCAACACACATGGTTATGTTGGCGCCCCTCTGTCCTGAAACTGTGAAAGTGGTCCTATACCCAGTGAGGTTCTTACCATGTCTCCTCACTTTACAGAGATTGAAGCCGGCTTCGTCAACATAAATGAAGACATGATGTGCTCCCTCAGCCTCAAGCGCTATTATTGTTAAAGTAAAAAAGGGCAAAATACCAATGAAAACTTTCTCCAGTTGATTCTAGATGTATGATATGACAAAGCATTACAGTAAAGTAATGTTTCCACATATTGACTTCTGGGCTCCTTCCTTTGAAATGGAACTCAGTAGAGCTGCTTCATGGCCATATGGTTTTGACTTTTTAGGAAGCAGTCAATGGCGGTCAGGCTCACTGTTGATGTTTCTGAAAATTCCCCGATTTGATGGAGCCTTATGACATTGTTTGCAACAATCATGCTCACAACAGCTGCCTCCTGCTCAACACTGAAAATGTATCCTCTACACGAGAGAATGGCAGCCTTTGGGTTCTATAAAGAACACACGTAATGGGAAGGAGGAAATAATTACATAAAGTGCATCACTGATGATATTTCTGTATATACTGCATAGCAGCATTATCTGTTCTCCTGTTGAAAAATTCTGACAATGGATGCAACGGTGTTTCTGTTTAGAACAGGTTGTACTCTTTGTCCAGCCTCTCTAAGTAAAAAGCCATGTTTGGTAAAGTGCTCGATAACAGTTGCCAGAATTTCTTCTCAAAATTGAGCCTTTCCATCTACACCTCCACCTCACACACAGATTCCTTTTCCTCTGACTCTTCTACCTCTTCCTCTCACTCTCATCTGCCTTAGACCTCCTGCATTCATGTTGGTAAAGAACAACACAGACGTGGCACCTTTTACGGCCTGCAAACTGATTGCCGACTGAAGATTATTGTGAAGGAGTGTCAAACAGGTGCTTCAGTGATTTCATACTGACCTAGGTAGTTTCTAATAGTCAGGAATAGATGACCTCTGTTTGGTTACCATAGCTAAAACAGTGGGCTTTGGACTGCTTGAATGACATCCATTTTAGTTGTTTTGCAAAAGGGTGGGGAAAATGTGTCAATATAAGAAGAAAGCGTTGGCGCATTTGCAAGAGGTGTCATCTGCTCTGTAATCAAGATAAACTGAAAACCATTGTGATAAAAACGTGGACTTCGTCAGGCCAAACCATGTTGTATACTGCCACCTATTGGTACAAAGATGTTAGCTACGGTCTTCTGGTTTAGAAACCAGTTAATTTGGGGCATTTTTAAATGTCAATAACTTCTATATTTGTAGTAAAACAACAAAAGTATACATTAAGTATGCATTAATTCACAAACATATGATTACACATTAGTAGGTATCATCTATCTAAATATATTATCATTACTTTTGCTGAAGAGCAGTACCAAAGTGAGAAGGATTTTTATGAAAATCCTGTGGAGGAAAAATTATCTTAGATTTAGGACGATGATAATGATGAATACGAACGAGTTTGCCCACCTTTTCACCTATCACATCATGACTGGTTGCATGCCTTGGAAACATTTCCTGAGCTCACTTTCACATCCTTCTCATTACCTGGTTTAGTGCGAGTCATATAGGAGAAACTCTGCTCATTCCCTGCTTCTGCTTATTTGAATTCAGAGCTGAATGCTGAAAATGTACTCCACCACTCAGTGCCTGAAATAATTACCCCTTGCCAGATCTCTTTTCTTTTCTGAATCATTTCATCATTTTCAGTTTCATACCTTTTTCTTCTTATTCATATGCTCAGTTAAAAAGGCAATGATGCACATTTTCAGAGAACATAAAGGGCACATAGTAGTCCCATAAAACTGCTTTTTAAAATTTTTCTTTTCACTCCAGTCTTTATACTGTTACTGAAGCCACACTTTTTGAACACTTTTCCAAGCATGAAAAAGTGTCATATTACTTGATAGCTTGAATAACTACCATCAACTTTTAATTAAAGAGATGAGGGAAACTGTGATGTATATTTTAGACCTAATTAGCACACTAACTCAGGGGAGTGAAGTGATTAGATGAGTAAAGACTCCCCATGGATGCTGCAGTCAAGCACATATACACATGCCTACACACATACACACACTTGTATTCTGAAGGCGTTTGCACTTGGACTTCCATCCTAGCAGCACTTTGAGCAATATTTCAATTTGGTGTGACATTTTCATTTTCCACCATGCAGTACTAGTTTTACAATCACGCCACAGTTTCCAGCTTTTTCCAGCTTTCTTTCTTTCATCAGCTGGAGTCAAGCAAAATTATCTATTGAAAGAAGATGACAGAAAACATACACTGGATACAACAATCAATAACAATAACATCAGAGAGCTGTTATGTGTTTAGAATAGTAGCTTTCAGAGCCATTAGTGAAGTGACTGCACAGTGAACAAAAGAACAAGAAAGGGAGGTTAGCCATTAGCAAAGCTTTAGAATGAAATATTAAAGACAACAGGAAATAAAAGTAGTCCTTGTTTTTTGTTGCTGATGTCCTGCATTCAGTAGTGAGATGATACAGGGGCTTACCTTTTACGGAAATAGCCATATTGAAGTTAAATTGCTATAATCGTGTTTGAGATGACGGTTGTGCGACACATCATGAATACTGGAGCAACACTGATGTCTGTAATTAGCTGAATAAAGAAAAGTCAGAATTAAAGATCAATTAGGCTATGTTCACACTGCAGGCGAAACCGCAGCAAATCCAACTTTTTTGACCCTATGCGACCCATATCAGATCATGGTATGACAGTGTGAACAGCCCAAATCCGATATTTTCAAATCCAACCTAGGTCACTTTCGTATGTGGTACTGAATCCGTTACAATATCTGATGTTTTAGAAAGCGACTGCGGTTGAATGGTCATGTCACATTAAATCCATCTTTTACGTCACTGACACAAGACAGACGCCAATTATCAGCGCCGGAGAAGACGAACGAGAAATCATGGCGGCCATTGTTAAAGCACGGGCTCTCTTTTTTTCTCAGTGTCCTTCTTTCTCTAATTAATTTGTCAAAATTCTGTCGGTTACGACTGTGCAGAAATTGATAGACTGCTGCAACAACACCTACTAGCTCTGTAGCCGCCATTTTTACGAGTTGTGTGTGACGTCTTCTTTTGCGCATGCGAGCCACTTTGAGGGCCATGAACCGTTCACACTACAGCGCATTTGCTGTCGCATTTTATTTGTAGTTTGAACAACCAGACAAAAAAAATCGTGTTTGATCAAAAGATCAGAATTGAGCAATAAGACCTGCAATGTGAACGTATCTTTAGTTCACTGGGTAGACACTCAGGTCAGGAAATCACCCAGGTGTTAATGTTCTCCTTGCTACTAACCAAAAGGCAACAAGCGCTACTAGGAAAGACAAGTACATTAATGACATCTTTGTCATGTGATTGTTGCTGGGTAACCAAAAGGTTCAGCCCACTGATCACACCAACATGGGGACTTCACATCACACTATATTTACAACACAAATGCCACACAGCTCGTTTAATAATGGCCCATGAGACAGAGATGTCACTAGTAAAAATAAATACAACACTTGTACATCCCCTCTGCCTTACTGAGGGAGCTGAAAAGGAGGGTCATCCCACAGAGAAAAAACTTGTATATATTTATACTTGTTTGGGGGATAACTACACAAAGAACCATAACTGGTAAGCATAAAGTTGGGACAATGATGCATTTTCCTGATATTTCTGGCCTTTGATAATGTGTTTATTGTCTTTTCTCTATTTCTATTGAACAATTAAAGTTTCATGGGATTAAAAGATCTGTATGACCACCTCCAAAGTGACAGATGAGCAGTGGGAGAGTAAGAGAAATGACCCACATTTGTCATGGCCCTGGGTCATGTGACCCAGTATTCTGAGTTTCTTGGTGTTTTTGTTATTCTTTTTAGTCTAGTTTCATTTCGGTTTATCTAGTTACATTCTGCCATGTTTCATGTCCAAGTTTTCTTTGTTTGTCAAGTTCAAGTCATGTCTGGGTCTCCTTATGTTTCCTGTTTTATTTTGAAAGAGCTTTGTGTTTATTATGTTTAGTTTCACGTGTCCTGTCATTATGTTAATTGTTGTCAGCTGTTTTCCCCATGTGATTCTACTTCCTTTGATCATTCCTTATGTGTATTTAGTCTGTGTGTTCCACTCAGTCAGTGTCAGATCGTCTGTTAAACTCACCACAGTTTTCATAGGTTTACTCCATTGTTTCTCTGTGTCTTCTAGTTTATTCAGTGTTCATAGTTTGTCATAGTTTTTCACTGAGTGTCACAGCCTTTTTGTTAACACAGTGTTCATAGCCTCCTTAGTTTCCCTAGTTCCTTGTTTTTCTTCTGCAATCAGCCAATAAAGGCTCGCTTTATTTTTGAAACTAAGTTTTGTCTCCACCGTGTCTGCATCTGGGTCTACCTCTTTCATCACACCGGCGCACCCCGCCGTGACAACATTGGGCAACAGCCACAGAAGTGCCACTCGGCTAACAACACAAAACTGAGGCTACAATTCTCACGGACTCACCAAAATTACACAAAAGGTCATTGAAAATATAATGCCTGCTCTGATGAGTCTTAATTCCTGCTGTGACACTGAGATGACAGCATCAGGTTGCAGCAGATGGCTGCCCCTGAGTCTGTTTCTGCTACAGGTTTCTTGCTGTAAAAAGGGAGTTTTTCCTTCCCGCTGTCGACAAGTGATTGCTCAGAGGAGTCGTTTAATTATTTGGGTTTTCTCTCTGTTATTGTAGGGTCTTTAACCTATGAAATAAAGCATTTTGAGGCAGCTGTTTCTGTGATTAGGCACTATATGAGCAAAATCGAACTGATCTGAAAAAATGTGTAACGTATTGAGGCTAGTAACAGTATAACGATATGTTTTGCCACTCTTTGGGCCCCTTACTACCAACTAAGCGTCATTCAGAAATGAACCTTGCTGACCATTTACTCATCTTCTAAAGCTCAAATCATCTCAAACATACCGTTTTAATTAAATACGGCACCTTTGGTGGAGCAGAACATTCATATCACTGATGTATAGGATCTGTGTAAACCACTGATAATGTAGTGATTTGACATTCATCCTATTTATCTCCATCTTTGAGTCACCAACTAGCAGTGATGTGCAGCCATATCCAACAAGAAAGTGGAACAGCACAGCAGAACTTTATGCTTTATATTTTTTTCCTGTTTAGTGCTTAGTTAAAACTCATCAATATAAACTATTGTTAAAAATAGAGAAAATCCTTTGCTGTGAGCCTTGAGAAGGCAGTCTATAGCTTCTCTGTGATGTTGACAGTCAGATATTTTGGGACTAAAATCAGGGACTTTATTAGCATACGTCTAGTTTTTAATGTGAGTTCCTAGGAGCAGTTAGTACACACAAATATTGTCATTAAGTATACTAAATGTTAGCCTCACAGATTTGTAATTTTGTTCAGGAGAATGCTGATATACGTTCATAGGATATACATCAGTGCTCTTATAGTGACAAGGAAAATCTCCTGGTGAGACATCATGTTTTTTGAGTTGACAGATAGACTTTTCAATCTTACATACTTTAAGGAGAAAAAGTTAAGTCTGCTCAAAGACTCCCTCTAAAGAAAAATGTTAATATTTCCATATTATTTGTCAGTTTCATTTCATATGCTGAAAGACATATATGGAATTTCTTCTTAGAAACTAACGGTACAGTGCTACATATCAAAACCAAGGAACCAGTTCTATTTGAAGGGTGTGGCTAACTTGTCAAAGAGTGTGGGAACAATGATAACTCAACATGAGCAACCTTAAGGTGGGTTAAATTAACCCACCTTATGGGATGGCTGTAGCTCAGGGGGGCAGAGCAGGTCATCTATTGATTAGAAGGTTAGTGGTCTGCAGGCTGCTCCATGTTGGATAAAGTGAGAGAGCAGAAAGACACTATATAAGAATCGGTCCATTCACCATTTACCATAACTTTAGGCATAAAAATTATTATTTCTAAACCTCTAAATAAACTGTTTTGATGAACAGAGGGAGATGTTTGTCAATTTGATCTATTACAACTGATAAATTAACCATAACCAATTAACTATCTTTCTGTTAGTTCCCCTTACTATTTCTTCATTTGTGCAGCCCATAAAATTAATTCATTTAGGCTGTTTTGACAATGGCCTTTCCTGCAAACAACTGCAAAACTGAAGCGCCTATGTGTGTTAACATTGGCATCAAGCTTTCTGTGCACTCCTTTAAACTTGCCTTCTTTTTTTTTAGTATCCAGCTCTGCTGTATACATATATGTAGAGATGTTCAAACCCAAATGCAGTAACATTGGTGAATTGCTAGTACTACTCAGCTCCATAAACCATCAATAGCCCGTTTTATACGGTCATTTCATGATAATGGTGTTCAGAATACCCTTTAATTTGATGTCTTTACTTTAGGGATATACTCACTGTGAAACTCAGGGTTGATGCTTCAATTTAAAGTAAAATTTTGGGACATAACTGATTCCGGTACTGATTTTTACTCATTTATTTATTTATTTATTGTCCTATATTTCTTCCCCTTTTTGTCGCAGAAAAAACATCAAATTCTTTATGGAAGAAAAATAAATAAGCTGATTTAAAGACAATGCTATATTTAATGGTCACCTGTTCAATCATACAAATTTATGACATCCCATCAACATCCCATCCAAATGTGCATCACACACAAGACAGCAGCATCACTGAATTTATACTTAATGGGAGATATGCTGGTAGCGATGAACCTATTTGACACACATCTGATAAATCTGTACCTCTTATATCTGTACTGTTTGTGTGAACTGAACCAAGCAGGTGAAATATTGTGCTTTGTGTGATTTTACATAGCATGCCAGTTTTATGAAATGAGAGACTTAAATCCATCTATCAGCTCTGTGTTTTACACAGACATCACTGCAGCTCTGCTGCTACCTCCACTATAAAACGAAAATCCAATGTTTCCACCTTGTCCTGGGTAGAAGGACACAGGAAAATAAATATTATTGTAGCATTCGTGTCAGTCACTCAATATGGGCTCCAATATCAGCACATCTTTTAATTTTGGTGTGCAATTTACAAATCTCTGAATTAACACCCTGGCTTTTATTTCACAGGCGTCATTTAATTCACCTGGGCTGTAAAGTTTTGCTGTATCTTTTATAACCACCTTTTACATAGCTAGTGGGCTCAAGTCTTTTGTGCTCGGCATAACTCAACATAGCAGTATTGTGGGAACCTGATTAAACTGTTCATGCATTTCTTAAAGACTTTTACAGCCTTGAAATTCCAGTGTAATAAAATCAAACATATGCTGCCTTCATACCTGCTGGATGCAGTGGATTTTTAGAGCTCTGTGTTTTTAGCAAATGTCTCATAAAGTAAAAATGCAAGTGGTGCACTGATTCTGAACAAAAGCTCTTAGCATGTGAGACATTTGCAAACATTGTTTCTGGCTTTTGGTCCTTTTTTCTAAGTGGCAGTGGAGAAGTGAATCAGGAGCACCTGCTTGCATCTGTTCAACTCCTGCAGTGCAGTGTGACTTTGCTGTGTGCAAAATAGAGCTTTAAATTCTTTCCCAGAGGACTGTTATGTGTGCTGGAGAGAGCCTAATGTCTTATGTGAGTAAAACTGTTCAACTCCATGGACAACTGACAGCTGAGAACTTTATTTGGAATTCTTGTCAAAATCTTTAGGTTTACTGGAGCAAATCTGTTACAAACTAGTAATAAATATATTCTAAACGTGTTATTTTGACATAATAGTCTCATAAGCCTTCATTAGAAAACCTTCATATCTTTACAAAAGTCAAGCAAACAACCAAAGCCCTACTGTTAAGTGAAAAACTTTAGGCACATTATGAAGAATGACATGAAGTGATTGGAGTGATAGAGTTGGCCAAAAAACTTTTGATGAGTCACTCTGATGAGTCACATTGCAAAAAAGAAACATTAATTAAATCTAAAAGCTACAGCAAAATGTTCAAAGCATTAAGTCAGGTCAACATTAATTCAATGGCTGTTAAGTGTTTGGAACTACACACTCCTTTTTACCATTTACCACAAATTTATGCTTTATCAAAAGTAATAACCTTCTCTTTTTGCTTATATTACCATATTACCGTGTAGAAGAGTCTGTCTCCTCTATTGTATGCAGCTGTGTTATTTTGTATTGTTTTCTTATGTTTAGATTGTGTTTAATTCATGTGCTTTTCTTAAGTTAAGGGTTTACTTGAGTTATTTTGTATTTTGGGATTATTTATGAGATAATATTAAGTCTTAGTATTATTATTAATTGCCTTGAGTTGTAGTCTGGTTTAGGCCCTTTCATGTCTCCTTAGTTATGAGTCTCTTCATGTCCCCTGGTGTAAGTCTGTTCTGGTCTTCTGTGTCATGTCTGTGTGGTTTCATGTTGTCAAGCCTGTGTCATGTCTAGGTCTCTCCTTGTTTCCTGTTTTGTAGACGTCTTGTGTTCTATGTTCATTGTTTTAGCTTCACGTTCCCTGTGGTGTCATGACATTCATTTGTGTCAGCTGTGTCCCCATGTGTTTCCACTTCCCCTAATTACCTCCTGTGTGTATTTAGTCAATGTGTGGTCATGCAGTCTTTGTCAGGATGTCTGTTCTTCTCATCTAGTCATGTACCTCGTTATAGTTCTCATAGTTTCATAGGTATCATAGCGTTCATAGTTGTTTCTCTGTTTCAGTCTCGTCACAGCTTGTCAGTTATTTAGTTTTTCCCAGTTTATGTTTAGTTTTAGTTTTGCTCCACATTGATCTTGCCTTGTATTTATGTTTCTCTTGTATCAGCCCAATAAAGGCTCCCCTTTTGTTCAAGCTCAAGTTCTGTTCTATCGTGTCCGCATTTGGGTCCTCCACTCACGCTCCATACCGTCTGCCTGCAGACTGTGATATCACCAAGAACTCTGTGTCTGTTTTATATTGTTTTTCATTCTGATTACACAGCTAAGGCATTTTTAGTGGTCAGACTACAATAAAACAACATTTTGAGATTTAAAGGTAACAGTATGTTAAATTGTGTTGTATTTGGTGACATGCTAAGAGTAAGTAATGATCTAACATACCGTTTTTTTCAATCAGTTTTACATGATGGAAAACGTTTTCATATTTAGATATAGTCATGCAAAAAAAATACTCTCTTTCATTTTTAAGGTTTTGCATATTAGGATATAAAATATCCTTTGGCCTGTTACTGGGTTCTAAAATGACTTAAAACAATCTGCTTGTCCACTTCTGGCTGCCTGTGCCTCAATTTTATCCCACAACTTAGACATTCACATTACTCACACTCTCATAACACATACATATAGGACCTTGGGGGTGAGCACGCTACACGTCATCCAAAAGACCATCAGGGTGTACGACCTCACCCCTGGCGCCGTTGCCCACCTCTCAATTTTAGATACACGTAGACATTGAGGGCTAGCAGGAGGGGCTATGCGCTTACCTGCTGCTCTCTGGCAGGTAGCTCCATGCCCTCCTGGGTTTTAAATGCACCTTAGAACACTCATGCAGCAACACTACATATGAGCGGGCAGAGGGAGGTTTGGAGTCTTCACACACCCCCGTTCTCTGTTGCCTGTTGGGGCGGGGGGGCTGGGAGGAGGAGTTGGCCATCCGATTGGGGTCTGGAATGTGGGGCCTCCCTGCTGCTGCGGAGTCGGGGCGGTCTGCTTCTCTCCACCAAAGGGAAAAGGGTAACACTACCTGGGTCTGGGTGCAGTTTCCCCCTCCAGGGGCAAGGGTACCTAGACCCGGTTCGTAGAGTACGCTTGGGGAGTGTGATCGTGTGTACAGCGTCTCTTCATGTCTGTCTCCACGTTGGTTGAGTGTGGAGTAAGTGCATATGAGAGCATGAGGGTGGGAATGGATGTTTGTATCTGTGTGTGCCTGTATGTCTGTGTCTATATGTCAGGTCGGGTATCAGACGCCACCTCTCTGGGGACATCTCAGGCCCTCCATGGTATGGAGACCTATCTCCCCCCACCACTCCCCCTGCCAGTGGCAGACGCCCTCAGACATCGGTTCATTGGTGGTTCTTGGTGTCCAGGGATGGGCGTCCAGGTACGCACCGGCTCACTCCTTGGTGGCTGCTTGTTGAGGCCTGGAGCCTGGGGCTTGCTCGGGCTCCTTCGGAGGTGGGGTGCCCTCGGCCTCTGGGCCTGGGGCTCGGTCACTCTGGCACAGCTGGCTGCCGGCGGAGCTCACGGGCACGTCACTGCAACCCCCCCTGGCTTCTGCTCCGCGGCTGCTGAGTGACCCCTCATCTGGGACTCTCCTCAGCTCTTTCTGGGACAGTGGCGCGGCTGCCCCTCTGTTAGTCTTCCTTGGTCTCTTGTGTTCTGGGGGCCTCTGGATGTCTGGAGTTTTGATCTCCTCCGTACCTGCTTCATGCCCTGGAGGACGGGGCTGTGGCCCCCCCCACACCCTCTAGCAGATCATTACATGGAGGAACCTTTTAAATACAAGCGCGCTCATGCTCACAGGTGTACACACAGGTGCTCACACACACAAACTACACCCTTTTTGGCTCCTACCTCAAAGCACACTGTGCGCTGTCGATCCTACGTGCTGCACAATAATGTTTAATATTTAGTATTTACAGTTATATTCACATAGATTATCGTCATGATGTTGTTTATTATATTGCTCTCTTTTTTTGCTTGTTTTCTCTTTTTTCTTTCTCAACAGGTGATCCAGGTGATTGATATATGCATTTTTTGTCTGTTTGTTTTGTTGGTTTTTGTTTTTTGCCCTTTATCACCGTTCCTCTTCCCCACTGTTTTTCTTTCCCTCTTTCTTTCTCCCCTTTCTTTCCCCCAGTCATGTCTGTACTGTGTGTAGCAAGTGAAAATAAAATAAAATTAACTATAAAAGAAAAGATGAATCAAATAAAACAATACGGCAAGGCCGGGATGGTCCCCAAAAAAACCCCAAAACAATCTGCTTGACACAATTTCTATACACTGTTTTTATCCTCTATGTTTAGTATTTTTTAGCCCACTGAATTGTGTTCAATTAATTATTTTTTGTAAATTAAAAACATATACCTCAAACATGCTCTATGAAAAATGAACCTTGAACCTTTTTGTGTTGATTGCCATGTTTATTTTATGTATGCACTATATCTCTCATAAGTACACTCCCTGCATTTATAAGTTAAAAGTATTGGCAATACTGGCCCTGTATTTACTTGGCAGTAAATACAGTAAATGCAGTATCACACAGTACTAGCATCCAGGTTCTGCAGCTGCAAAACAAGCCTAAATCAGCACCTCTCCACCTCTGTGCTTGAAGGCTGGCATGACATGTTTGTGCTTCTATACTGTTTGTTGCCAAAAGTGGCACTGTGCAACATGGCCCAAAATCTCTACTTTGCTCTCACCTGCTTAAGACACAATATTCTTGGAGTATTGTTTGTGTCGTTAATTTTAAGATTTTGCACTATGCTAACTGTGGAGTAACTGAAATGTAACTTATGGGCTTTATGCAGTTTTTCTAAGCATCGCACAGTCCGATTTGGAATGAATTTACTGGAGCGTCCACTCCTGGGAAGACTGGAAACTCTCTTGAATGTTTTCTACTTTTGAATAATCTTCCTCAGTGTAGACTAATGGATTTCAAATTGTCTGGAAAAGGCTTTATAAATGTTACAAGATAAATGGTCTTCTCTCCTTGGCATTAAGCTACTCACATCTGAATGCTCCAGATCAGCAAACTGCAAAGATTTATTCTATTAAAGAGTTAAGAGTCTAATTGCTGATTATCAGTTTTTAAGTGCATTTGATTTTCAGTATCTGGTGAAACCCTTTTAATTGCCATAGAAGAAGGATGTACATCTTCACACACACTGTATTTGCATTCTCAATAAATGACAACATTTTTCGTATTAGGTTGTTTTCATCAAATTCTAGAACTTGGTAATGACACGATATTTTTTATAATGTCCTGATACATAAAATCTGTGTGAATGTGCACTTTCTTTTTCACATGACTGTAGATTCTGAAGTTTATTTTACTTCTTCAAATGGATAACAATCTTTTTTTCTGACTTATGAAGCCAACTATGTTGTCTACACTGTATTTTTTAAGGATGTTCTTTGTGCCTTTGTGTGCATTCATTACTTTAGTGCAGCTATACGTAAAGACAGATCGGAATGTTTATACATTGCATGCTCTGATTTTGGTTATATAATGGGGAAAAAAGCAAAAACATAATCAAGAACTTCATTTCACCAGGTACATAGAGACAGCAATGCTTTAATCATTTTGCACTTACATCTCTCCCACTTTTTCTGATCTTCTCTCTGTGAATCTGAATAACCCTTTGAATTCACTATGAGAAGCTTCTTCAGTAGTCCAGAGTCAGAACATTACTGAGTATGTTTTTGGAAATGCAAGCATGAGCATTTACAAACATGTAAAAGCTCATGTTTCAGAAGTGTAAGCTCTGTCTCACAGTGAAATGATTTTTGCCAGTGTTGTAGCTGACTGCCACACAAACAGTTTCAAAGGCATCATAGAGTTTTTGACCCCTAATTATCTTCTGGCATAGTGCTATTAAAAAGGATCTCCATATGCATATTTTTATATTTTACACTGCAGCGCCACATCTCTTTTGCACTATTACGCAGTGAGTGATTCACTGAGCGTTATGGTCCCTGTGCCTACCCGGTTGGCCTGACAAGGCTTCATGTGTTTTTGTTTTGTTCTCGCTCTCTCTTGCTCTCTCTCGCTTGCCCTTGGCCCATGCACATGCGACTAATCCTTGATCCAGTGTTGCGCAGCTAGGATGAAAACACCTCTCACCAAGAGCAATTCCATGTCAGTGTCCAGTCCCCCTCTAGGAGACTGGTTCCAGAGGCCTGGCGTTCATTCTGTTAATGTCAGTCCGGCTATATCGAGCCAGTATCTGTCAAGCTCACGCACTAGCTTAAGTTCCTTTCCGCTTGAGAGGTGGTCCCAATAGCCAACCTCGATAGCTGGGGATCTAACCGCTAGGGGTTCCATCCCTGAGCACTACCTGAAATCCATTGCATCCAAACACTACGGCGCCCCCTGCAGACAGTGGGCATACAGGAAGGCAGGCCAACATCGTCTCTTCAGGTTGTGCCTGGCTGGGCCTCTATTGGCTAAGCCCCAGCCACAAGATGTTCTCCCTCGATTTCCCTCACCGGGTTTGGCTCCAGTGTGGAGTCCCAGTAACCCAAGCAGGGTAGACTTGTCCTTTGAATTAATTTCTTTCATAGAGTTCGACTATGATGTTTTATGAATATAAAATCATTAAATTTATGAATGGAATGAGTTTGAGTGTTTCACATTAGTGGAACCACCGAGAAATTATTCATATTTAATTCTATAATATCAAATAGAAATTGTTTCAGCATGTACTTTTACACATTTTACTTAATATGAGATTTAAATTTTCTACAGTCAATGATTTAAATAGACATGTAGATAAGCAGTATTTCAAATAGATATGGAAATAATTGTGATCTTTAAAGTTCCAGTGCCTCAGTAAATTAAAAGTACAGACTGTGTCAGGAAGCTTAGCCAAATTGTTTTCAAGGGTTTTTTTTTTTTTTTGGTTGACCAGTTAGGTCTTTCTGAAAAGGTAACAAGGAAGTCTTTGGGAAGAGAACAGAATCTCCTTTTAATAAGCCTTAAGTAAAGTGATTATAATTCAGCACTACTGAGTTTAGTGTGAATGGCATTTAATGTGAAGACTGAAATAGACACTTTTACTGGGATGACAGGTACAGTACCAGTTTCAAATTATGAATGAATTTGATTTGGGGTCTTTTAATATTTAGATTCCAATTTTAAAAGTAGTCTATGTTTTTGTAGTTCTCTTTGGATTGCTTTCTCACTCATTTTCAGAGGAATTTTTCTTTAGATATTTTGTTATTAACAGCCTGTTGCAAAAGCGCATTATTCGTTCACACTTCAGCTGATCCATCTACTACTTGCCAAAGCTTCATCTGAAATGGTCTCAGTAGAGGGGTGGCTGTCATAAGTATCTACCATCATCTCGAGACACTCACTGTCTTTCATGGTTCTGAGGTGCCACACACACACACGCACACACACACACGCACACGCACACACACACTGGAATACTATCAGACATGGACTGGCCTTCCCAGAGCCCAGGTCTCAGCATTACTGATGGAGTGTGGGATCATCTTGACAGAGAATCCAAAGAATTCATCCAAAGAAGAGCTTTGAATGTCCTTCAAAAAGTCTATTCCAGAAGAATACTTTTAGAAAATTACAAGAATGCTTGTTTAAGAGAGTTCAGGCTATGTTATGCAAGTAATCATACCAATGTACAAATTCTGATACTTATGCTGTATTTCTGTGTATGTTTGCAGATGTTTCTTAACCATTGCACCCATTTCCCTATTTCTCATTTTTAGCTTTATAAATATTAATAACTGTTTCCCTTTGCAATGCTTAGATTTTCACTTTTTACATTTTTCCTTTACTTGTATTTGCTATTTTTCATATTTTGTTAGCATGTTTAATTTTTTGCAAGTTTTTTAAATAGTAGTTTTATGCAAATCTATCATCATAATCAAAGCCATGAAGTGCTGTCATGCCATGTGCTGTGAACCATGATATGAAGCTGAGGTGACAATGCATGGTAAACATTTGCCAAGAATAAATCATGCGAATGAGCAATAAAGGCTTTTTCAGCTGTGTATAATAGCGCTCAGGCTTCCTGTTTGGCACCTTAAAAATGTTTGTATATTTGCAGCTTTAGGACAAAAATGAACATAATGTCACACCAACCTCCAGCAACATGGCTGGAGATGGGCCCATGCAAATGAATGCTATCAGAGACAAAGTGTGATAAATGTGGTGTCAATAGAGATAGTGCGGTGCCACATCACCCTCCCCATCACAGCTCAGCAGAGCCAAAAGAAATCTCAGAGGCCCTCACAAGCAGCATCACACATCATCAAGTGCATGAAATGATGTGGTTCTGCAGCTCTCTGATAAACTCTATTATTTCAAGGTTTTGACTACATTATTCTATGCCTCAAAGATTTTGCCTTGTGTCTTTGCGGTCACTCTGTAGTAGCATCAAGTTTTAAGACCTACTTTTAAAATTCCCCTTGCCTTCCTAAAAATGCAGCATAGCTGGGGTTTCTGCTCTGAAATCACCGAGTACAAAGGCTTTTGACACAGTCCTAAATTATCAGTGAAATAGTCTGTCATCTTTTCTGAATAGGCTGTGATGGCAGACAATAACATACCTACCACTCAAGTGCTGCAATGTGCTATTAATTTTCTTGCCAGATCAATCCCACTTAAGCCTGCATAATGTCCCATTTTCAGCCACAGTCTGCAGAGATCTAAAAAAAAAAAGAGAGAGAGAGAGAGAAAATGCTGAAGGTGCCCGTTCAGAGTTGTTGCTTGATTCTTTTGCCATTCACTCGCGTCCCTTCATCGTAGGGGCCGTCAAATATTCCCACAGAGCTGGTTTCAATGCCGTTCCCTGATGACTGAAATTATTTCACTTCTCTGACGTGATTACTATTTATGACCAGCTTCTCAAGATGGGTTGCTGATTGCTTAGGTTTTTGAGGATGCAACAACAATAGGAAACTTGCTGCTGCAAATTTTAAGGTTTAAGGGGTGCACATGCACAAGATTATTTTGAAAGTGATGCGCAGTTTAAGTTAGGTGGGAAAGATTGTCCACTAATTTCAGGCTTAGTTGCATATGATGAATTTTCCTCAGGGTGGACAAAAAAAGGTCAAAAAGACGTACCACTGCAAACCATTTGCCAATTTAGGGATGTAAGTGGCTGCATGAGAATTATGGAAGGCATAAAGACTCAATTACTATTTCTGGTCATGTGAATATTAAGATTATTGTGAAATGAATGATAAAAGTTCAGGTTTCTTTGCTGAGGTACTGGCTTGCATTTGAGCTATTTTTGAAATGTGTTTAAGTAATATCACATAAAGACAGAAATCAAATTTGTGTAGAGTCACTAATGATATAAGCCTAATGGGTAATAAGCACATGTAATATGTGCACATATGTTACCTGCAGTAACATGTGTAACATCACAAACATCTGTGTCTCCTAATCCAGCAAATGTTTTAACACTGAATGATTGTCAGCTGGTATTCTTTGGCTGAAAAATGGTTCCAAAATGAAAGTTGAACTAATGTCACAGATCTTGCTTCGACATCAGTTTAAGGCGCTTCTTAAATGTCAACTGGATGTCATTGACATTCCAGCAAGACAAAGTTTGTGTTCAACAATAGTTTTCTCCTGTCTGTTTAACGATTAGACTAAAAAGAGAAAGAAAACACACCTCAGGAGTGACTCAAGCTCGTAATCTCACACAGATTGCTTCAGATTTGAGTAACAGTGTTCCTGAGTTTAATATGCTTGCAGACAGAGTTGGATGCATTAAGTTCACCATACAAACAATGAAATTGAATCTGGATGTGCAACACAATAAATAGCTTTAAAGTATTGATTGTTTTTTTACTTTAATAACAGTACAGGGAGTGCAGAATTATTAGGCAAATGAGTATTTTGTCCACATCATCCTCTTCATGCATGTTGTCTTACTCCAAGCTGTATAGGCTCGAAAGCCTACTACCAATTAAGCATATTAGGTGATGTGCATCTCTGTAATGAGAAGGGGTGTGGTCTAATGACATCAACACCCTATATCAGGTGTGCATAATTATTAGGCAACGTCCTTTCCTTTGGCAAAATGGGTCAAAAGAAGGACTTGACGGGCTCAGAAAAGTCAAAAATAGTGAGATATCTTGCAGAGGGATGCAGCAGTCTCAAAATTGCAAAGCCTCTGAAGCGTGATCATCGAACAATCATTCAAAATAGTCAACAGGGTCGCAAGAAGCGTGTGGAAAAACCAAGGCGCAAAATAACTGCCCATGAACTGAGAAAAGTCAAGCGTGCAGCTGCCAAGATGCCACTTGCCACCAGTTTGGCCATATTTCAGAGCTGCAACATCACTGGAGTGCCCAAAAGCACAAGGTGTGCAATACTCAGAGACATGGCCAAGGTAAGAAAGGCTGAAAGACGACCACCACTGAACAAGACACACAAGCTGAAACGTCAAGACTGGGCCAAGAAATATCTCAAGACTGGTTTTTCTAACGTTTTATGGACTGATGAAATGAGAGTGAGTCTTGATGGGCCAGATGGATGGGCCCGTGGCTGGATTGGTAAAGGGCAGAGAGCTCCAGTCCGACTCAGACACCAGCAAGGTGGGGGTGGAGTACTGGTTTGGGCTGGTATCATCAAAGATGAGCTTGTGGGGCCTTTTCGGGTTGAGGATGGAGTCAAGCTCAACTCCCAGTCCTACTGCCAGTTTCTGGAAGACACCTTCTTCAAGCAGTGGTACAGGAAGAAGTCTGCATCCTTCAAGAAAAACATGATTTTCATGCAGGACAATGCTCCATCACACGCGTCCAAGTACTCCAGCGTGGCTGGCAAGAAAGGGTATAAAAGAAGAAAAACTAATGACATGGCCACCTTGTTCACCTGATCTGAACCCCATTGAGAACCTGTGGTCCATCATCAAATGTGAGATTTACAAGGAGGGAAAACAGTACACCTCTCTGAACAGTGTCTGGGAGGCTGTGGTTGCTGCTGCACGCAGTGTTGATGGTGAACAGATCAAAACACTGACAGAATCCATGGATGGCAGGCTTTTGAGTGTCCTTGCAAAGAAAGGTGGCTATATTGGTCGCTGATTTGTTTTTGTTTTGTTTTTGAATGTCAGAAATGTATATTTGTGAATGTGGAGATGTTATATTGGTGTCACTGGTAAAAATAAATAATTGAAATGGGTATATATTTGTTTTTTGTTAAGTTGCCTAATAATTATGCACAGTAATAGTCACCTGCACACACAGATATCCCCCTAAAATAGCTAAAACTAAAAACAAACTAAAAACTACTTCCAAAAACATTCAGCTTTGATATTAATGAGTTTTTTGGGTTCATTGAGAACATGGTTGTTGTTCAATAATAAAATTATTCCTCAAAAATACAACTTGCCTAATAATTCTGCACTCCCTGTAGTCTGCATTGGTGGAAAAGACGGTTTATAATCATACACTAACCA
The DNA here is from genome assembly GCF_900408965.1 of Simochromis diagramma. Classification (NCBI taxonomy): domain Eukaryota; kingdom Metazoa; phylum Chordata; class Actinopteri; order Cichliformes; family Cichlidae; genus Simochromis; species Simochromis diagramma. The sequence continues at coordinate 19,276,052 of NW_024387523.1, read as the reverse complement.
GATTAGCTGCTGTTGTTTTTTTTCTTTGTTTTTTTTAAAGACAAATGCATTTTCCTCCATTTTTGCAATAATCTCATGCATATTTCTCATTTTCTAAGAGGAGGGCAAGCCACTCGTTCAAGAAAATTACAACAGAATGGGCTTAACCTACCTATTATTATGGCTCAAATCCCTAGGATACAAATGATGCCAAATATAAACCAAATATTTTGTCAAGGCAGCCTGTTGCAGTTTTTCTTTTTGTTCAAAACGCTCATTTTTCTTTTTCATTGTGTTTAATGCCAACATGAAAGGGCTACTTTTTCTTTCACAATCCTTGAAACGCCAGGTGTTACAAATCTAAGAAGAAATACAAAAGAATATTCAGGTGTTTGAACAATAATAAACTTAAAACACAGGGAGCACTGTGAGTGTAGTTTGATGTCCTTCATAAAACTCTGCAAGAAGACGTTACCACATTCACACTTCTCAGACCACAGTGTGACTGTACTTAGCGTTCTGACCTTGTGGGTGTGCAGAGACCTTCATCTGAGATGTAAGAAGAAGTGTGAAGGCATTTTCCTATTTGTGAGTGAAAAAAAGTGTAATGCTGGACATGTTGACAGAAGATGTTTCTGTGCCCTAAATATTGAAGTGCTAGCCGCTGGAATGTGTCCATATAACTTGTGTTACTGTTGGAGTCCAGTTTGGATCAACACAGTGTTTGGAATCCTTCATCAGCGTGTGCAGAGGTCATCCGAGTGACTGTAGCTGTGGTGACTGGCTATAATTAGTGGAGCCTGACTACCTGCTGCACCCCTTCCTGGCCTTGCAGGCAAACACTTTCTCAAACATATTTTTTAGTTCCACTTCTATAAGCAGAATTTTAAAAAAAAATCTTTACACCCTCATACCAGAATGCCAGCATTCTCTTTAGAGTTAAGCTCTTCAGTAATTGTTTTTATTTGACCTCTTCCTTTAGTGTAGTCTTCTATCTTCCCAAGTTATTTTATTTCGCATACATTTAAATAAGGTTTTTAGCTGCTGTAACACAGTCTTCCCCCAACTTTGTAATAAATAAAAAATAAGAATAAGAATAAGAAAAAATAAAGTATTATTTTCTCATTCTCATTTTTGCTTTGCATTGCTTTTTGCTTCCACTATTTAGAATCTGTAAGAAAATAATAGCCTTGCTTGTGGTGCATGGTGGTGAATGGTATTTCTGAGATTTAAAATGTATCAGTTTTTGCCATTTTAAATTCCCATGAATAATCTACTCTGTGGGCAGAAGCGCTGCCTAACAGCAGAATATTATGTGTTTAAACTCAAGGAATCCACAGCATTGTCCATAGAGCAGGAATATAAAACTATTTCAGCTTTCTAAAAGTTGCATGAGGAAAACAAATTTCATGAATGACATTCTTGTTAATCCCTAAGGATTTGTGGGACATTTCAGCCTAGAAGTCCTTGACTGCAAAGCAATACGCTAGAGTCTGACCCTGAAAATTATGCAGTCATCTCTTTATTTATGATTTCATTTTTACTGTAGTTTTCTGGACCTTTAATTCACCCCATCAGCAGCAGAGATCATCAACAAAGGGTACTGGTGGCACTTCTTGACTCATGAAGGAAACTGTATGTAAATTACTTTAAATATTGCCTCCCTTCTCACAATACAGGGCACATTCTGCAATCTGAATGTAATGGGTTGGCCAGCTGGAACATGTGTACTTCTTAGGGCTACATTTCTCAGTGAAATGCCCTCTGGTGTGTAGTAAAAGCTTGGTTATTCAACTGATAATGCATGTCAGTCAAGGCACGGGGGTGGGGGTCACTTGAAAGAAAGAGTTTGACGTGCTGGCAATCTGCTTCCTTGCACTGTTTGTTAATCTTTTCAATCCCGCCCGAGAGATATAAGATATTATATTCGATTGTTCAGAGGATCCTGCTGAGAAAACAAATCGCTGGTTAATGATCTGAAGAGGAAGGAGGATAACAGTTATGACAGGACAAAAGGGACACAACCATGACTTGATAGGCCACTGCAGAGATGTTTTATTAAAGAAATGTAATTGTTCCTTTTAACATTTGCTCTTAGATTCTAAGCACAAAGTTCCCTTCTGTTTTACAATGAGCAGTTTTTCACAAGATTACCATCCAACAGCTTTCCGTCCCATTTGTCTACTGTGCCGTCATGAGGTATTAAACTGGAGCAGCTTCTATTACATGAGGTCAGTGCTGCTAAATGATCCCCTTTCAACTAACTCATTCTCTTCCTTTACATATCTTACTTCCAAAAGAACACAACAGGCTACTTTCCATTTCAAGAAATCTGACTTTTACTTGTTGGCTACCACCACATCTAGCTAGTGACTCTTCCTTGTCACTGAGCAGTGTCAGAAGCCAATTGTCACACTTCAGAAAGCTTCGAGTTTCATTCCAGCATCCTTTCATAACACCTCGGTAACCACAGCCAATATTGTGTCTATCTTCTTCTATTTATGGATTGAGAAGCACAAGAAGTAAATGATGGGGAAATGCAGTGTGCCACACACAGAAACTGAAACACAATCTGACATAACCCTGCACAGAGGTACATATCTATTGTAGTGGATCTGTATATCAATATGGACTATTGATGAATAGCCACAGATTTTAGACCAATGGCGGCACGCTCCACAACCAACATTAAAGCAGCAAATCTCTGAATCAGTGCCTAAATGCATTCTCACTTGATCATCCAAGACTTTGCTAAGATACTTTATGTTGGTGTTTTCCTGAATTTGTGATCCATCTATAGTTTAACATAGAGAATCACACACCTGCATATAAACATTGTCATCTTCTCCATGCTTGCTATATTACTATAGACATCCTTTGTACGGGATTCTGGCAAGACAACTGAAGATGACTACGGTGCATAGTATGGATAGTTTGCAGTTTGTAATTTTGGAGTTTTATGTGGCTTCACTGATTTCTGATCTCTACACTCTCTCATTATGGTTGTAAGTTCACAGTTTTCTGTTGTGAAGCAGACATTTCTCTTTACATAGCAAGCAAATGGCTCCTTGGCATCAACAGTAAAGAACCCAAATATTTCCACACAGATGCTGAGTGCAAAGCACTGGTCAGACACCATCACAGACTGTATATTTTGAAGTGAAAAGATATTAAACTTTGAATAGCTTTTATTTCTGAAAAAAAATTCTAATAAAATCTGTCAGCCCTCGCACTCGTGCACTATCCATAATATTCAGAGGAGATATTGTGCCGCATATAGTATTCTTACCTGGCTTGCAAAACATGTAGATATGCACAGAAGCAACATTTTTTCAAAGCGTAGTCTGAGTTTGCTTTCATATTTTGTGTTATTTAGTTTCAATATAACATTATCAAGCCCATTCACATTGAGCCTACTAGTTAAAGAGTTCTGATGGAAGCACATGAAATCCATGCTGAAAGGCCCCGAGAGTATTTCATTTTGTTTTAACTCTTTAGAACAGCATTACACAGTCAGCAGAATGAAACGATAAGGGACAGATGAGTGGGTGGCATAAAATGATTCATCATGGTCTAATTTCACTTTTTTGGTCACTCTGAATCCTAATGTTTTGGAGCAATTTATGCCATCCCTTGGATATATTGACTGTAGCCCTCAACATCAGTCTAAGCACTCAAACATTCAAATGCACCACTGGCTTGCTGTAGGAGTACTACATCCCAGCGTCTCCACAGAGGTTCCTTAGCATCACTGCAAACTCAGACAAACATGTGCCCAGCAGAGTCAGTACAACAGAAGAGTCCAGAATTTTGCCTCGGGGCGAGCTTTCATGTATTAACTTAAACTCAGTCATGCCAGATGACTACTGGCTACTCCAAGCGAGAGCCAGTGCTTTGATAAAGCATTCCAGACCTGTGGGATGTCTGAGATATGGGTTTAGCAATCTGATAAATATTGAAGTTAAAAGTTCAGCACAGTTCACCGCTCTACAGTGATGGCTAGTTCTAAAGTAAGTTTGTTTGGGTTGGATGTTCATCGGCTCATTCCACCTGGCCAGAGATGAAAAATCGGAGACATCTGTAATTGTCTGGCAATCTTGCACATTTCCCCCTCGCTGCCGGTTTCCACAGAAACTCATACTTTTTTTATCCTCTTTGTGGCTTGTTTCTCTCTCACCCTGTATAATATCATAGCTCAGCAATAATGATATAAACTGTTAATATTTCAGTGGGGGGGGAAACCTCACTTTATTCCAAAATTCTAGGGCTACCAACTGCCAAACACTGACAGAATGTGGCTAAAAACCTGCCTATAGTGCTACTGAGAGATGTCAAAAGGCTGTGTAGGGGGAGATTTTCATTTGACAGTCACCAAAAGGCTCGACACTTATTTTCCTGGACTTCCTTACTGTGTGCCTCAACACCCTCACTAAAAAATAGATAAATAAATAATAATAATATTAATAATAGGCTCACATGCTGAGGTCAAATGGGTAGATCACAGAATGGGAGAACTACTAAATGTTCCCAATTAGGGTTAAAAAAAAAAACAACAAAACTAGTTAGGTGTTTGTCTCAACTCTGAGCCTTACAATTATTAAGAGTTATCATGTGAGATCTGCTGTACTCAAAACCTAAAATCCACTGAAGAAACAATGGATGAACACAAGATTTATGATGGAAATAATGCACCCGAGGGTAAATTCCTCTAAGCTTGGTAAACTACCAAGACTACCCATGGTAAATGCAACATTTCTATAATCTCTAGTCTATTTGTAACAAGGTTTTAACCTTTGCCACAGAATCTACAGCCTCTCATTAGGAAATGGGATGTGTTTGAGCAGCTAAACAAAAGGAAGTCAAGAGTAAAATGATCCCTAACTGCTGAAAGTGTTTTTCACTGAATCTGACAATTTGCTCAGCAGTACCATCTCCAATTACTATACTACATACCTCAGGCTGCAAAACATTATTTTCAGCTTTGATTAATAAGCTGATTACTGTCAAAGCTAAAAAATAAAGAATAAAAAAAAGTCTACAGGCATGTTATCTCCAGCCAGGAGTCTAAAACTGTTCAATGTACTCCTGGAAGATTGAAACCATTGCATTGTTGACATTTCTTTTGACCTCAGTTTTGAAGCCTCATCATTGGCAATGATTGGAACAAAAAAAAAAAGGGGGGGGGGGGTTGTTGTTGTTGTTCTTCAAAGCTAGAAATGGGAGTGCAGAGCCAGGATGTGACAAGCTAACATTAGGTATGGATAGCTCAGCTGATTAACAAGGTGCATTTAAGGTTTAGTATATTAGTAGTGAAAAACAGTTTTAAAACCAAATGTTTTTGCCTGGGAAACAAAATGACTCTTAAAGCAGAGCTTGTCAAAGTTGCCAATTTAGGGAGAACATTAGTACACTAGATGCACTTTGTCTCTTCAGACGATTCTAGTATTTTATGTTGCCTTGAGATACAGTCATGAGTAAAAGTATAAAAATATATCTTTATTGCTTCCATAAGAATTAACAGCAGTCAGCAATGCTGGTAACCACATGTATTTGATTATCAGCACTGATCGTTGATCATGTGCAGTCCTTTTGGGTATTTAAGGAGCTATAATAAACTATTTAATATCAGACAAACATCAAAATATGGGTATAAAAGAATCTCCTGTAGATCGTCCTGCTCAGCTGCAGGGAAGGGGTGGTGCAGTGGGTTCAGGGGTGGTGCCAGGGGAGGTGGGTGGACACAGCTGAAAGCGATGCTGCCTCCTGTATTTTAGTAGCACGCCAGAACCCGAGGGAAGAGAGTGGTCCGAGAGCTGACGCTGGGCAGGATGGCTGGAGTCACACAATAGCCTACAGGCAAACTGTGTAAACAAGTTCCACTTTGTAAATAAAGACACTTAAACACATCAGTTGCGCCAGTCTGCATGTGCTGGACTCCATAACCAGGATAAGTGTTACAACCCCTTTTTATTCTAAGGTTTCTTAGGTTTAAGTACACCAACTGTGTAATGCTATCATATCCATATGACCAAAGGAAATGTAACAAGTAACTTTATTCCTTCTTTTACAACTGTTCTGTCAACACAACATTTACATTTAACAGCTTACAACAACTTCAGAAAAGTCCAAATCTTATGTCTTAAGATTATGTTATGTCATACAGTGCAACTTCTTCATCACATTTACACTAAATTACATTTGAAATTCCACATAGCTTTTCAAGCCCTCAGGATCTGAGACGATATTCGCAAAACATCCTGAGGCAAAAAGAGGCTCCCCATTTTTTTGGGTGTTGCATGAGCCCAAAGTGCTAAATGATCTCCAAAGTCTGACAGACAGAGGCAGTCCAGAGGGCTTCCAATCACTACAGACTAATCAACATAAAGTCATTTTTATAAGGGTCTTCTATCACTATGTCTCATGCTTTAATTTCTTTATCACATGTATATGATCCCCCTACATGTTTTTTTTTCATGTTCTCTTTCTATTTTTTCCATCTTAGGTGGTACTTACTTAAGCAGGATCACCACACACAGCTGTTTGTGTAGTTTGTCACTTAAAAATGTTGGTTTTGGTGATGATCAATAACATACAAGCAATTTGGTTCACCTTCAGAAACTGCTGCTGACTCAGGATTCTGAGAACAGCTGTTTGTGTGAAATGAATGGCCCAAAAACCTCTGTGGAGCTGCTAATTAACTTAAGAACCTAAGTACTGCAAAGTATCATTTGATCACAATTTTACAAAAAACACATTAATAAGCTTTTTAAAAACTTACTGTACAGCCTGGTAAGAATTACTGGCTGCTAAACACATCAGTGTTGGTGCATATTTTGTCTGATAGGCTTCACAGTAGAATCGAATGTTTGGGACAGGCCTACAGAGGGAATGGTGATCACATGATCTGTCGAGCAGAATCACTATGAATCATTTTTCCAAACTCTCAGGACATGTGTCAGAACAGCCGTGCAGACAGACTATTCTGAAATATACTGCTGACAAGTTAACAAACTAGCTTTCCAATGGCACCACTGAATTATATTTACAGCAACCACACCTGCAAGTAGTTGGAATAGTTGACCAACTGGCCATCCAGATTTTGAGCATACAACAATCTCAATCCTTGGGTGACTAGCTTTGATCACAAGGCAATGCACAAATCATCTGGTCGGAGGCAACCCGTCTCGAAGCAATCACTGACTCTAGTCACTCAGGCTGTTTAATTTCATTTCTAAACGCAGGCAAATTGCCAACACACTGCAATCAATATGAATCAGTCTGAACTAATGAGTGTAACATATGTCTTTGCAATATGGGGCTCAACTCAGTTTGTTGAAAAATGGTTGTAATAATAATAATAATAATAATGCATTTTATTTGAGGGCGCCTTTCAGAAACCCAAGGTCACCTTACAAAGAACAAAATTAATAAGATTAACAATAGTCATAAAATACATAAAATAAGTTAAAATTGCAAAACAGAGCTTGACAACAGATAAAATCAGCACTAGAGCGAATAAGCCAGTTTAAACAGATGTGTTTTGAGCTGTGTCTTAAATACGGAAAGGGAGTCGATATTTCTTATGGCTGGAGGAAGAGAGTTCCAGAGCCGAGGAGCAGAGCGACTGAAAGCTCTGTTCCCCATAGTGATAAGGCGTGAGGACGGAACAGTAAGATGAATAGCAGATGATGATCTGAAAGGGCGGGAAACAGTAGTGATATGGAGCAGGTCACACAAATATGAAGGAGCAGATTTATGGATGCACTTGTATGTAAGAAGTAAGATTTTAAAATTTATCCTGGCTTCTATTGGCAACCAGTGAAGCTGCTGAAGAACTGGGGTAATATGAGCTCTTAACAGAGTACGAATTATGACCCGAGCTGCAGAATTTTGAAGAAGTTGGAGTTTATGAAGGGACCTTTTAGGGAGACCCAATAGGAGGGAATTGCAGTAATCAATATGGGATGTAATAAGACTATGGACAAGGATGGCAGCAGCATGGGGAGTAAGGAAGGGACGGAGTCGGTTAATATTACATAAGTGGAAGTAAGCAGATCGGGTTATGTAATTAATGTGAGACTGGAATGAAAGAGTATTATCAAGTATGACACCCAAACTCTTAACCTGAGGGGAGGGAAGGGTGGGAGAATTTTCCATGTTAATGGAAAAACTGTGGGATTTGGTTAAGATAGATGGTGTACCAACAAGTAAAACCTCAGTTTTATTACTGTTAGGTTTGTGAAAATTGGAGGAGAACCAGGATCTAATCTCAATAAGACAGTTTGAGAGGGAGGGAGGTGGGAGAGATGAATCGGGTTTAGAAGAAATGTAGAGCTGGGTGTCATCAGCATAACAGTGAAAATGTATATTATATTTTTGGAATATATGACCAAGAGGGAACATATAAATAATGAATAAGAGGCCCTAATACTGAACCCTGGGGCACACCAGCAGAAACAGGATAGAGACTTGAAGAATGGGATTTAAATTGGATAAACTGAGTGCGGTCTGAGAGATAGGAGGTGAACCAGGCAAGGGGGGTATGACTAATACCAATGGAAGCTAACCGGTTCAGGAGAATATTGTGAGAAATGGTATCAAACGCCGTACTAAGATCAAGAAGGATGAGGATGGATAGGAGATCAGAATCAGCTGCCATCAGAAGGTCATTGGTAATCCTTAACAGAGCAGTTGTATTCTTGTTATACTCTGTTTCAACAAAGAAACAAGGTTGTGGAGCACCTATGTCATTTGGCAGTTATTTGTGAAGGAATTTCTGAATTTCTTGTTCAAAACTGTGAGGTTCTGTCTAGACTGTGGCTGTAAATAGATAATGTGAATTTTCCTGCATGCAGACAGGAACAGATTTGCAACGTTCACAAATTTATCACAGTTAATTACGATATTATCACAAACAGACTGCATGCAATTGGCAACCTGACCCCCTCTTATTCCAAACTGAAAGCTGACAAATAGATTGAGTTTGCCATTTTATCAGTCTTAACACACTAAAGTCCCTTTGAAGAGGACAACAGATTGCAAGTGGTTGCAGATCCTTTCAACATCTTCAAGGCCACTAGATCAAAGATTCACTGCATATAGTCACAGTGATTTTGGTGCTGTGGTTTCAACCACTCTTTTCCCTAGTGTGACTACAGGGAGTGCAGAATTATTAGGCAAGTTGTATTTTTGAGGAATAATTTTATTATTGAACAACAACCATGTTCTCAATGAACCCAAAAAACTCATTAATATCAAAGCTGAATGTTTTTGGAAGTAGTTTTTAGTTTGTTTTTAGTTTGAGCTATTTTAGGGGGATATCTGTGTGTGCAGGTGACTATTACTGTGCATAATTATTAGGCAACTTAACAAAAAACAAATATATACCCATTTCAATTATTTATTTTTACCAGTGAAACCAATATAACATCTCCACATTCACAAATATACATTTCTGACATTCAAAAACAAAACAAAAACAAATCAGCGACCAATATAGCCACCTTTCTTTGCAAGGACACTCAAAAGCCTGCCATCCATGGATCCTGTCAGTGTTTTGATCTGTTCACCATCAACATTGCGTGCAGCAGCAACCACAGCCTCCCAGACACTGTTCAGAGAGGTGTACTGTTTTCCCTCCTTGTAAATCTCACATTTGATGATGGACCACAGGTTCTCAATGGGGTTCAGATCAGGTGAACAAGGAGGCCATGTCATTAGTTTTTCTTCTTTTATACCCTTTCTTGCCAGCCACGCTGTGGAGTACTTGGACGCGTGTGATGGAGCATTGTCCTGCATGAAAATCATGTTTTTCTTGAAGGATGCAGACTTCTTCCTGTACCACTGCTTGAAGAAGGTGTCTTCCAGAAACTGGCAGTAGGACTGGGAGTTGAGCTTGACTCCATCCTCAACCCGAAAAGGCCCCACAAGCTCATCTTTGATGATACCAGCCCAAACCAGTACTCCACCTCCACCTTGCTGGCGTCTGAGTCGGACTGGAGCTCTCTGCCCTTTACCAATCCAGCCACGGGCCCATCCATCTGGCCCATCAAGACTCACTCTCATTTCATCAGTCCATAAAACCTTAGAAAAATCAGTCTTGAGATATTTCTTGGCCCAGTCTTGACGTTTCAGCTTGTGTGTCTTGTTCAGTGGTGGTCGTCTTTCAGCCTTTCTTACCTTGGCCATGTCTCTGAGTATTGCACACCTTGTGCTTTTGGGCACTCCAGTGATGTTGCAGCTCTGAAATATGGCCAAACTGGTGGCAAGTGGCATCTTGGCAGCTGCACGCTTGACTTTTCTCAGTTCATGGGCAGTTATTTTGCGCCTTGGTTTTTCCACACGCTTCTTGCGACCCTGTTGACTATTTTGAATGAAACGCTTGATTGTTCGATGATCACGCTTCAGAAGCTTTGCAATTTTGAGACTGCTGCATCCCTCTGCAAGATATCTCACTATTTTTGACTTTTCTGAGCCTGTCAAGTCCTTCTTTTGACCCATTTTGCCAAAGGAAAGGACGTTGCCTAATAATTATGCACACCTGATATAGGGTGTTGATGTCATTAGACCACACCCCTTCTCATTACAGAGATGCACATCACCTAATATGCTTAATTGGTAGTAGGCTTTCGAGCCTATACAGCTTGGAGTAAGACAACATGCATGAAGAGGATGATGTGGACAAAATACTCATTTGCCTAATAATTCTGCACTCCCTGTATAGCATAAAGTACAATGGTCGTATGCTGGATTTTAAAAAAAAGTGTTCAGTCAGTGTTTAAATTAAACAGAACCATCCACGACTAGGGCAGAAATAAATAAATAAAGATAAGACAAAAACAAAATGTTTTCACAATATTTTGGCTTTAGAATAGTCTTATCTAGTGTAGAACGGTGCAGGATTACTCAATCAAAAAAGAAGAAGAAGAAAAATTGGTCTATCTATTCCATGCAGCTAAGTTTGCTTTATGAGCTGCTGTGTATAAATAAATCTTTCAAGTTACATTTTCCAGTTGGTTAACTTATATTTTTCATTCACTGGAAGTTTCCCTCAGGCGCTTTGGGAAAATATATCAACAAGAGTTTTAACAATTTCAGAATGTTCTTGCATGAAAAGTGAATGCCAGGCAAGGAGATGACCATTCATTTATGCAGAGTATCTTTTAATCACTTTTTGGAGACCTTGCAGAGATCCTATGATTTTTTTTAAGTATTTTTAAACATTTGTGTTGTTTCTGTGCATCCTGATTTGGTAACACAAGCACAACATTCAGGCACTAATTTAAAAATATGTATAAAAACAACACTCCCTGTAATCCATAAGTGGATTCTTACATGAACAGAATAATAATTGGAAATATATTTTGCTGGAACCTTTGGCATCCTTGCTCTGCTTGGAGCTTGGTTGAGGTAAACAACTTTTTATAATTTGGGAAGATACAATTATTCTGCATATAACTAAAAAAAAAAACCACCTACCCACCACCCAGCCCCATTCATCCATTGGCATGCTACTGAAACAACATTCAGAGGGAAGCCAAGAGGATACTGTATTCATGTTGAGAAAACCTAATATTTATTGGCATAATTTCTGGAAGCTGTTTATGTATTCCATACACAATGAAGCTGCTTCTGTGCGTGATGCCATGCTACACGCATTTGCCACTGTAGCTCAAGGTGGCACGGTGTTGCATGAACACAGAATACATTTGCTGTAACCAAGTAAAATTTCAAAAAGGTTGGAAAAAATAAAGGAGTCTTTTACTTAAAGTGCCAAATCAACCTACAAGATGTCTCTTGTTGCTTTTTTGAATCTCAAATATTGGTGTTGGGATGCTTAAACAAAGGTTATTTTATTTTATTAAATTAAATTTCAAATTGGAGGAAGTATTTTAACGTTAGCATTAATTATAAAGGTTATATTTATTCATTTATAAAAGGGGATGGTTAGCTCGCATGTTGGTAAAGTAATGTGTGATTAAAATACAGTTACTGAGAGGAAGGCTGTCCTGATTTTGATGTTGAATTTTAGTACATGTTTGGATTTCATCCTTATTCTGGTCTCCCCAGTGTTCTCTCATTATGTGATCAGTCCCCTGTGTAGATGCCAAATCACCTGTTTATGTTCCTTGTGGTGCTTCCTTGTTTGTGGTTAAATGCTTGTACTTCATGCCTGCTTTGGACATCACATAGCATTTTGATCTTGACCCTGAACTCTGTTTTGTGGACTGTTTGCATCAGCTTGCTTTTTGTTTAATCCATTTTCCTTCCTGCATTTAGGTCCTCTTTATTCCATCCAACCTCCACAGATGATACTTCAGATCCCAGTTAATGTCAAAAAACACTGGATCATGCATAAGTATGATGCTGCACATCCACTGTCTTCCACATATTTTTCATTTATGGAATTATTTTCTATGCATTGATTTAACATAATCAGTTGCTTTCAAATTATTTATTTATTTTAGATGAGGATGAGCAGTAATGACTATACAAACAAAATTACCATGTAATTTTGCCAATTTATGGATTGAGGAGCGTTTAAATATCTGATCCTTGAACCTGATCCTTTTTTATTGTAGAGCATATACAATAGCAGCTGCATAGGAAGCAAAATAGGTGTTACAGCTGTTCCTACTGTTTACTGCTCAGTTGTGTGAGTAAAACTCTCATCTTTCTAAGAGCCCCAGACCCTTCAGGAGGACAGTATCTAGCCAAAACAGAAAGTAATTGGTGTTGTGGAGGGCAAGTCCATAGCGTATGACTCATTAAGTTTAGTTTTAATGAACTAGTGTAGTGCATGATTAGGAGTGCAGGACAAAGACCCTCTGCCCTGGCACATTAGTGTGCTTTATAGTCTGACAAGTTGGGAAGCACTTTCTGATGCTATGCATACATTTTTAGAGAACCTGAGTAGAGCGAGAAAACTTATGTTCCAGGTTAGTTTAATGACAAGCTCCAATGCCCACTTCCTTATCAAATAAATCAACAGCTGAGGGTAACAAATAATGATAAAGTTTACAAATGATTTGAAGCAAAGAAAAAAAAGATAGAAAAAACAGCTAGATTTTATGCTAATATGCAGATGTTAGCACTGGTTTATGTCCCAGGAGTTGTGTGTATGATACTCTCCAATCATTATACAAAACACATACATGTTTTTACTCAGCTTACATGCACATTTCAACATTGTATTTTAGTAGATGTTGCAATGTGGTTGCTAGGCAATGAGTGGTTCAGTTCTAAAAAGAAAACAAAGATTTACTGGCAATTAGTTGGAAATGAACATGCTGGCATTGATTTCCCTCCCAGATCTACTTTAATTATGGAGTGTAATGTTAGTGTTGCAGTTCTCTGTAAAAAGATAGCTGACTGATTCCCTCCCAGAGCACCTTGAAGTCACTTTCACGTACTGCTGAAACCTCAGATAAGCAAATTAAACCACTCAGATCAGCAGGATTGGAGGAGGTTGCTGGGAACACTGAACTTGAGATACTGGGACACCACTGGTGATCTAGTTTAGCCAATGTTTGAGGTGAAGATTCACAAACCCCCAGATAAAGCCTCTTAATCTCTATCTTGCCTCTTCTTGGTTTCTATCTGCCTTTCCTATCTCTCTATTCCTCTGCAGGGAGTAGAAAGCATTTGAGCCCATTACATCAGCCAATGCAGGTTGGGGGTTGTGCTTTAATCAGATAAAGACAGTAAAAAATGTAAAAAAAAAAAAAAAAAAAAAAAAAAAAAAGAATGCATGGAATAGTTTAATAAAAAACAAAAACACTATCCTAACAGCACGGGGCGACCGTGGCTCAGGGGGTTGGGAAGCGCATCTGTAACCGGAAGGTCGCCGGTTCGATCCCCGGGCTCTCTGTTCTGGTCGTTGTGTCCTTGGGCAAGACACTTCACCTACCGACCTACTGGTGTTGGCCAGAGGGGCCGATGGCGCGATATGGCAGCCTCGCTTCTGTCAGTCTGCCCCAGGGCAGCTGTGGCTACAACAGTAGCTTGCCTCCACCAGTGTGTGAATGCGAGAGAGAATGAATAGTGGCATTGTGCTTTGGGTGCCTTGAAAAGCGCTATATAAAACCAATCCGTTATTATTATTATTATTAAATAATTAATTCAACAAAATTAAAAGAAATAAATATGCCAGGAACATATTTCAAAAATACCAGTAACTGACTTGTCCCACAGATGAAGCCAGAGTCGTTGGGTAATGCTTGATGACTACAAAAAAAAAAAAAACTGCCAACAAGGGAGCCGTTGCCCCCTGGCTGATTTCTTGTTATTTTGCATTTCTCACACTTGCATATTTCAGATCATCAAACACATTTTATGATTACAAAATCAAGTATTTACAAGCTTGATTCTGTAAATACAAAGTCAAGTTTTTTAAATGATGGTGTCACATCGTAAGAGGCACAAAGCAATCCAAAACCATCCTGCTTTAAGTAATTGCCCTCTTAACCTAATAAGAGGTTGTGCCACTTTGGTGCTCTCTTCTTTGTGGAATTGTTTTAATTTAGCCACATTGGTGGGTTATTAAGCATGATTGGCTGTTTAAGGTCCTCCCAAAGCATCTCAAATAGATTTAAGACTTGAATTAGGATACTCTAGGATACTCTGAAACCTTCATTTTGTCTTTTTTTAAGCCAGAGGTGAACTTGGTAATGTGTTTCAGATCACTGTCCTGATGCATATTGTTATGCATGTCCTAAAGCAGCAAAACAGTCCCAGAACATCACACTGCCACTACGTTTAAATGCTGGTGTGATGCTATGTTAGATTATATGAAAATAAAATACGACACATATGACGATACTACAAATATCTCCTCTTAGGGCTTTGACACCACATTTCTGAGATGACAATAGCTGAGGCAAAGCAGAGAAACTTAAAAACCAACCAATGTTGAATACACTTATCCTGACAAAGCTAACCCCCAATTCAGAGCCACCTAAAAATATTACACAATACATCACTTTATGTCCAAAGACTTGCATCCACATTATTGTGGAAAACAAGAATTTATGTTACACTCTGAGGCCACACTCAGTGTGTAACTCAGGTAAGTGATGTTTTTGCAATATTTTTTAGCGGACACAGCTGTAGCCAGGCTTCACAGAGAGGTTAAGTGTAAATCTGAGGAAGGATTGAATACAGGAAAGAATGCAGTAAAGATTGCATTAACTTATAATATGTACATGTGACAGGCTAGGGGATTTATATGAATACAGTTAGTGACTACAGCTCTATATCTCACTTAACTTAACTGGCAACTGTTCTTTCAACACCTGTATTAGTACAGAAGTACAGAAGCCACTTTATATTGGAAATATACAATATAGACCCTACAGACCCTACAATGAAACAATCAGGTGACTCCAAGGTAATGGCATCCAGAGTAAGTATCATGTTAAATGCAATGGTTCTAAGGTTTTAGGGTGTAGTACAATAACCTCAGTTTTATCTGAATTTAAAAGTTGGAAATTAAAGGTCAACCAGGTCTTTAATAGGTCTTTAATTGGTGTGAGTCATCTGGCTTAATGGATAGACAAACCTGTGTTTCTCCGAAGTTTTTTAGAGGGTGGGTTATGGTGTAGAGTCCTTTTTGACTTCTTTCCACTTCAGCATGCAATTTCCCAACTTTGTGGGAACAGTTTGGGGAAAACCCCCGCCTGCTTCAACTGGAATATGTGCAAAGTAAGGTCCATAAAGACATGGATGAGCAAGTTTGATGTGAAAGAACTTGACTGGCCTGCACTGTCTTGACCTCAACCCAACAGAAGAGCTTTAGGATGAATTGGAGCAGAGACTGCAACCCAGGCCTTCTCATTCGACATCGGTGTCAATCTCACAAATGTGCTTCTGTAAGAATGATCAAAAATTTCCATAAACACATTCATAAACCTTGTGGAAAGCCTTCCCTGAAGAGTTGAAACATTTTGTAGCTGCAAATGGTCGGCTGAGATCATGATGAAACCTATGGATTAAGAATGGGATGTCACTTAAGTTCATATGCATGTGAAGGCATACGAGTGAATACATTTGGCAATATAGTGTAGCAACAACATATCTCCTTTTTAAGAGTTTTCTGTGTTTTCCTGAACAGATGGTTAATAATGATCCTGTGTAGCAGGTGAAATGACCATGTTACACTCAGTATCCACAGACTAGTGGAGTGTGTGATACACTGAGCGAGAATAACAATAGTAAAAACCCAGCCTTTGCTATTTCTTCTCTGCTTTTATCTCAGTGCTAACCCACGCCCACAGTTTCAAAGTGAAGCCTACAGCACCAAGATGCAGAGTGCTTTCATACATCTGGCATAAAAGTGAAAGAAACCATTGATCATACTACTGTGTGCCATTATTCACTATCGTTCCCTCAGGTCCATCTCACGGGCACTGAAATTTCTTGAAATTGTACACACATATAAACACACACACATACACACACATATTAAAAGTTCAATGAAGATAGTAATAAAGACATCTTTCCAACAAATAACTGATACTTTTGATCATAACTTAGTTAACTATACATGTGCACCAATTCTCGTCTCTGCTCAGAGAGATCATTTATGCTCCTTAATAATAATGTATACTTTATTGATCCCCGTGGGGAAATTCCTCTCTGCATTTAACCCATTCACTCAGTGAAGCAGTGAGTAGCCACTGGGCGCCCGGGGAGCAGTATGTAGGGATGGTACCTTGCTCAGGGTACCTCAGGGTAGCCGTTTAGTGGAGTCAAACCCCCAACCTTCCGATCATGTGGCCACCACTCTACCTGCTGAGCTATCACTGCCTTCTGTGTAGACCACCGGTCCTTGGGTTTTGTCTAACAGTGAGTCAGAGGAGAAAACCAGGACCAGTAGTGTGAAGGAACTTATTAACTACACTTCATGGGCTGTCGTGTTTAAACACAACACCGCATCAGTGTGTGAAATCGATGCAATAGCTCAATAGTTCAATAATCATTTCAGAGGTGTAATGATATGTAGCACATTACTATAGAGGTATTGACTGCAAGACTTTCTCCAGTATTACTCAGTAAAATGGCTGTCCAGCATTAATGTTACATAGGCTACACACAGATACTGTGTACTCTCTACCTCAGCTATTCAGGAGCACTAAAGATACTGAAGCAAGGTAAGACTGGAGCTCAGTGTGTTTAATGAATAGTGATGCAGCATTAGTATTCACCGTGTGCAGACAAACTGGCTTCTTTGTAGGCTCTCTTCCCTCTCCATTTGAATGACACAGAGATATCAAAAGAGCACCGGAGAGGCACAGAGGCCTTTCATCTGCCACCGAGCAAAAGCAAGTGAAAGAACAGGGCAGAGAGTTAGAGGAACCAAGTCGCTGCTTCTTCTCTAGATTATCATTTTTGCTGTGCGCCAAAAATCTTCTATGGTGTCGCATTTGCTTTCTCACTCTAGTCATCCGCCAGACTCTGTTTGCACAAAACAATGGAAGGTCTTCAGAGGGTGATGACATCAAGCTGAGTTCAGATTTGGAGTTTAAGTCACATACCCTCTAGAATGACTGTTTTCTAAAACTGAGTCGTTTTCAAGGGGTCACCTTATACTCATTAGTTGAAATGTTTGCCTACTGCTTTAATAATGTGTAAATTACAGAAAATTTATACCCCTTATCTAGTAAAGTGGGATTAAGAGAGAGACTGAAGACCCCCGAACATACTTCTCAGACTTCTGAGAGAGGGTAAAAGGTCTTAATGTCCAGCCTTTTATGTTTAAAATAATACAGAGTGCTATAACAGAGCTTGTCTATATGTGCTATTGCTAATAGTAAATTATCTTCATTCTTAATCTGTGATATAAAGCAAAATATAAGCCTGAATAATATGTTAAATGAGAAATTAGATGAGTAATGGAAATGTTTTTCCAAGGAGCCACTAATCTAAAAGAATGTCAGACTTTTTAAATGTACGATTTAATAAAATAAATTGTAATGAGGGTGATCAGCAAAACCAGAGTTTTAAAGAGAAGAAGAAAAATAAAGTACTCTTACACAACTGGATTAAAAGGAGATTATATAGAAATAGATGCTCATGTGAGAATGAACTGAGGATAAATCTAACCAATGATAAATTGTATGAGCTGAATGAAACAGGAAGTGAAGTAAATTCATATGTGACTAAATGTTCATATGTAATGGAATTGTCTATGTTAAGAATAACATAAAATAAAAAAGAACATGTAATGAAGTGTTTTTGAGGTTTAATGTGGTTTCAACATACAATTTAAAACGTCAGATAGCTACAGAGAGGTTGATAAGGTGTGGCTAAACATCAGGTGATTAGATGCTAACACATGATTGGATGAGATGACGTCTGGCCTCACTAATGGTAACAGGTGATGTGACAGCCAGTACGAAATTAGGTTAGAAAGGATGACCGGGTATAAAAGTGGTTCTCCCCTTTAACTTCTGCAAGATGAGCAGGTCAGAATTACAGCAGAGACGCCAGAAGAATCAACTACGGCTCAAACTGTGAACCTGCAAATTGGTTTTGTGGTTTTCTGCTTTTTTTCTGCTTATTTGTGTCATGTTAGATTATAGAATCAAGAGGATTTGGATTTTCTCACAGTAGGTTAATGAGATAAGCATAGTTCAGGTGATTTTAAAATTTTATATTAATTTTATAATTATTATTATTATTTGATTCAGCTGCTTAATAAAATAACCTGCAATTAATGTCTAAATTGTGAACATTCCCTTTTTTAACCCTTTTGTGAAACAGTAAAAATAAAAATCCGAGGTTACTCAAGCCCTTTAAAAAGTAAGTCTTGGAAGTAAGGAATTAAGCCTGAGGTCCAAGTGCTCTAATACGGTGATATGGTACTATGAGGTCTTTAAGATTGGGCTTCATTAGATGTGGGGAATTATCTTAAATTTGATTCTGGATTCAACAGAGACCCAATGAAGAGAAGCCAATATGGGATAAACATGGCCTCTCTCTTTCTAGTCTCTGTCAGTGGTCGCTGCAGTATTCAGGATCAACTGAAGGCTTTTTAGGGAGCTTTTAGGGCAACCTGCTAATGATGAATTACAATAATCCAGTCTTGAAGTAATAAATGCATGAACAAGTTTTTTAGCGTCACTCCGAGACAGGATGTTTCTAATTTTAGAGACAATGGGTAAATGCAAGAAAGCATTTCTGTATATTTGTTTAGCATGTGCATTGAAGGGCATATTCTAAAGCTATATTTTAGACAAATGCAAATGCAAAACTGACTGTTTTTGTAAATTACTTTAGATATTTATCACATTTTCTTTTTTCCCGATTGAGAAGACTTGGTAGGACAATTGTTCAAATAATTACCAAATTTCTTATACGAATTTCCTAACCAAAAGTTTAATGATGAATGGACTGGATAGATGAATACATTAGTGGATTGTTTTCTTCATATAACCATTTTACCACAAAAGACTTTAGCTACTTATAGAAATAAAAATCAAAAGATATAGTTGACATTATTAGTTGAAAAGAGAGTGCTCTGCACCACAGTCATTGCCTTTGTTTTTGTACGCTTTCAAGCTCACTTTTCAGCCAGTCAGCATTCTTCCTACACAGCCTTATTCCTTTTGGACTATGTGCTGTCGATTTTGTCGAGCACAGCACTGAAGGATGTCTGCATAGGTTGCATACACAAAATGAGGTGACAATGTAAGTTTGAACTATAAATAAATAAATAAATAAATATATGCACTATAAATATAAATGAAAGTGAATTGAACATATCTTTGTATGGCCAAATACTTACACAAACAGCCACATTTACAGTACTCAAAAGTAATTCCAAATTTAAAAGTTATTTTGAGATTGAAGTCAAAATACAATTTTGAGAATAAAGTCTTATAGGTCCTTATACTGATCACGTGTATATCTGTGCTAAAAGAGAAATTATTTCCTTGTTAATGAAACAGATTGTGGAGTACAATTTCACTAACTTCACCTGTTGGCACAACCAGGTAGTGCAACAAATACAGAATACATTATATTGCCAGTTAATTTATATTTGGTGAAATTAATGGCACTTAATCAAATAAGAATATTTGTCACCAGCAACCAATGTTCCCTCTAAGCTGCGCACGTGTGCAATTGCGCACTGTTGGCACGGTCTCTGCGCAGAGAAAATGTGCGTTGCGCACACAAAAAAATTCTAACCTGAATTGAAATTAAAGTAAATATGTGCCAACACCGGTGTTTCAGCTAGCAAAGGGGCGTGGCTGATGTGGAGTGAAGCCACATTAATGACAACGTGTACAACCATTGGAGATGTGAGCAGGACAGACGGAAGAAGTAACGGAAAAACTGTGGACTTTATACCAGTTTTTAAATTGTGTTGATAGGCCACGTAAAACCAGAGTTATGATAAAAAAAAAAATGCAATGTTTGGTTTTCTTCCTGAATATTATCGTTGTTTATATTTACTGCAGGAAGAAACGGTAAAAACGGCGTTTTATAAGGAAAACTTTTGAAAGCACTCTCCGCCTGTGAGCAAAGACGAAACCAAAGCACCCCCACCCTTTCCCATTGGTCGAAAAATGTACCATGTCGACCAATCAAAACATGGCATTTAGTTGTTAAGAGACGGGAGGAAGTTTTAGGAGTGGTGCGGTGTTTTGAGATGTGAGAGATTTGCAACGTTTAGCACAAATCTTGTGTAGTTAGTGTGTAGTGTAGTCAATAGTTTTGTTGTGTGTCAGAACAATGAGGCGACAGTGATACATCTCCTGCTGTCAGGCCTGCAGGTATCAGGCTGTTGTTCTCCTTTAGTGGACAGAAATTATTTTTTGGAGTGGCACAAATAATTTGTTTGGCATCAGATTTGATGCAGAACAGCTGATTGTTCTGTAAATAGTTTGAAATGTTTATTTAAAAACGCCTTGGCTGCATTTTTAGGTAAACAGCTGCAAAAAACTTTGTTGTTTGCAAAACTGAGTTACTTTTTTGAACAAGTAACTATATAATTAATTGCCAACATTGGTCATTATATTCTGTATTTTGCAGACACAGAGTTACAGACTCTCTCCCAGACCACAGACTCATAATACAAGTCAGAGCTTTATTTAAAAAAAAAGAAGAAGAAAGTTGTGTTTTCAAAATTGGAGTTCAAGTTATTGTTACTTCCAATAGTGTTAACATGCTACACAGGTCATTAACAAGATTTTTTTTTTTTTTTTAATTTTCATTGTAAATGGGCTAAAGCAGTTAATTAAAAGTAGTCTGCAACAGAAATGTAAATGCTGTAATTTTATTATTTTAATAAACCATGTAACTTGGATGGATTCGACGCTGGCTTGACCACAGTGCACACGTCTGCTGTTGCTCACATGGGTCCACGAGATCGCTCAGGGAGTTTGTGTCTTCACTCAGACACGTGAAAAATTAGAGGGAACATTGCCAGCAACTTAATTGATATTGACTTGTAATATAACTGCTGATTTTAAGGTTCAACTGAAATAAGTGGAGAAATGATAACTAAACGTAAATCGAGAGAAAATGACTCCTGAAATAAGTAAGTTAGTAAGTTACTCTGGCGTTGTTGAAACTCCTGAAACACTCCAGCATTGATAGAGTGCCGCTCCCTCATTCCTTGTGCAGACACCGGCATGCACAGAGAACTTTAACAAGACAACAGAAAGATTAATGCTAGCCTGTTATCAAGTTACCCACAGAATGAGCATTAATTAGTAACAACTGATATGAGCCACCACTGGTAGCATTTGCCATTTTAATCAGTGAAAGGGACGATTAGAGACAGATGAATGTGGTAAGCTGCTGTCAATGTTCCATACACTGATCTTTGATAATGATAAGTAGCAGCACTGTTTAGAGAATATATTTGCAAGCCTGAAGATTATAACTCACCTATGCATCCCAAAAAAATTTCCATAATCAAACTTCAATTACAGCTTGTATGCAGTGAAATGCTTGCAGCATAAAGCTCAGCAAGGGTAAAGGATAGTGTTTCAACACCAGCAGCCTAACTTGAATGAAATTACAACAGAGAAAGAATCAGATTTTAATCATCTTAATTTTAGACCATACTGATCCATTAAGATAAGCTAGGATCTGCCCTTACACTGGTAATTTTATACATTGCACCAATCATTCCTTGGTTACCACAGGCCAGCTCCAAGCAAAGATGCACATCAGCTGAATACATCTTGCAAGATGTTACTTTTAAACCACTTTGTGTATTTAAAATTGTTTAGAAAGTAATTTTTCTACATTCTATGATTGTGCTCAGCTTGAACAAATTCAGTGGACCACAGATGCTCCCACAATCAACCACTGGTGTGGGACATTTAATACTTTGAAAGGTTTGTGCTGGATTTTTGTTTTTCTCAATGGCAAAAGGTTCATTTCAAAGAGATGGCTTAGGCCTAAGTAACCTAAGCAAGGCTGATTAGCAACCTGAAAGACTGGAACACAAACGTCTTATGAACCACGCAAAGAAATTTTTATTGATCAAATAATTCCATTTAAATTTTCCAAAAGGCACCAACAGAATAAACAAGGTGGAGAGATCAGTCAGTTAAGTTAATCAAATTAGCAGAGGTGAGATAGCAAAGAGCTAATGGCACTAAGTGGCCACATCTCTAATTCCAGATGTGTTTCATAAAAAAAAACAAAACAAAGAAAAACCAACAAAATCAAATGGTTTCTTCACTTGAGACACTTTGCTTTCAGCATCGACTTTAAGTTGAAGATTGTGTGTCGTTGTTGATTTGGTCGCTCCTAAAGCTTTTGCTGTCTCTGCTAGGTTTGTTTGTTTTTTGTTTTGTTTGAAACCTGGTCTTATTAGGAGGATGAATACCATCTCTGGTACTCCTACTGGAGTTGTTTATGACCATGGTGTCCTTTAAAGCACATATTAAACAAATATGTAGAACTGCTTTCTTTGATTTCCACAATATCTCTAAAATTAGAAATATCCTGTTTCAGAGTGACGCTGAAAAACTAGTTCATGCATTTATTACTTCTAGGCTGTACTATTGTAATTCATTTTTTATCAGAGTGTCCTAAAAACTCCCTGAAAAGTCTTCAGTTGATCCAAAATGCCGCAACAAAAGTACTGCCTGGTACTTCATTGGCTCCCTGTTAAATCCATAAACGAATTTCAAATCTTGCTCCTCACATGTAAGGTCTTGAATAATCAGGCCCCATCTTATCTTTATGACCCTATAGTTCCATATCATCCCATTAAAAATCTCCACTCTCACATTGCGGGCTTGCTTGCAGTTCCTAGGGTATTTAAAAGCAGAATGGGAGCTTTCAGGCCCCTCTTCTGTGGAATCAACTTCCAGTTTGGAACTGGGAGACACATGAGGCTTAAAACTTTCCTTTTCAAAAGGGTATATAGTAAGGTTGGATCAGGTCACCCTGAGTCCTCAGTTATCATTAGCAATTAACAAGCTTCAGTGATTTATCTTCGTAACCTTTTGCTGCTTTCCTTTTACTCACCATCTTGGCCAACATGTGTGATGTAAAGAAGATGGAACATGTAAAAGATGTTAATAACCCCTTCTGTACATTACCAAGCAACGCTTGGACAATAATGCTGAGGGGACTGTAATTCTGACCATGTCTGGTCTAATAAAACACCCAGTTATTAAGGTGCAGTCCCTGCCAGAGCTTTCAGATGTTTGACTGAATGTAATGAGTTGAAAACACTTCACCTTCATTTTTCATTGTTTTCATTCCCCCTGTAGATATTGACAGTAAACAATGTCACACACTGCTTAAGCCTTTCAGTTGATTTTTTTGTTATTAATATATTTTAATATGCTTTTTCTTTTTAATTAATATGGAATCTTGTGTTTCTTAGCCCATGAAAAACTGTTTTCAGTTTTTTTCACACAGGTCAGCCACTACAAACGTTTGGCTTATAGATTATGATGCTGAACATTAAACAAAATATGAAGTATTTAAAATGCACTCAACCTTAAACATATGCAGCAGTAATATTAATCCGTTTAATGCTGATGGGGAACGTTTTTCTGCAGAATAGTCATTTTTACTTTTGATATTTTATGCACAATTTTCCAGTAATACAATTTTAGGAGCAGTGAGGTGTCTTCCATTGTGCTTTATTGCTTCTTCTCCTGAAAGAAAATTTCCTCCACCACTTGTCAAAGTCCACTAATAATAAACACTTTATGGTAATATAGTAGATATTTATTTAACTATAGAAGTAATAATATGCAGACAAGCAGCACAAATGTTTCAATCTGATCCAATTTATCATATTAAATTGTTAAATATTGGAGGAAGATCTCTTTGTCTCAGAAAGAAAGCTAATTCACAATGGCCTTATTGTTTGTGTGAGAAAAAAAACTGTTGATTGGCAGTTACTCAGACCTTGGCCACCATCATCTGTAGGGTTTACAGAGAACAGTCAGAACACATCCAGGGAGTGGCAGTGCTCTGGTTGAAAATACCTTGTTGATGCCAGGGGTCAGAGGAGAATGGCCAGAGAGCTTTGAGCTGATAAGAAAGAAACAGGCACTCTAAATAACCACTCATTATAACTGAAATATGCTGAAAATCATCTTTGAATGCACAGCCTGCACAGATGAGCAGCATATGACCACACCAGCTCTAATTCCTGTAAGCTAAGAACAAGAAACTGAGGCAACCCTTCATACAGAAGCAC
Organism: Simochromis diagramma; assembly: GCF_900408965.1. Lineage (NCBI taxonomy): Eukaryota > Metazoa > Chordata > Actinopteri > Cichliformes > Cichlidae > Simochromis > Simochromis diagramma. The sequence goes on along the minus strand of NW_024387523.1, from coordinate 19,251,385 downwards.
CAAAATTGAACAACAGAATACTGGAAAAACATTTGCTGGTCTGATAAGACTCGATTTCTGTTGCAATTTTTGCATGGTAGGGTCAGAATTTGGCTCTAATAAAACATGAAAACTTGGATCCATTCTGGCTCGTATTAACAGTTCTTCTTGACAGTGGTGGTATGATGGTATGGGGGATATTTTCTTTGCAGTACCACCTGAGCATCATTTAAATGCCACAGTCTACCTAAGTATTGTTGCCAACTTTGTCCATTCCTTCTTATGTCCATCTTCTGATGCCTGCTTGTATCAGAATGTGGCATTGTTGATCATCTCAGACTGTTTTTTTCTTTTTTAAGATGAATTTGAGTTAACTGTACTCAAATGGCCTCTACTCACCAGATCTCACATTAATAAACGTACTATTTGTAAACTGGCATTGAGTGTGATACTCTGGTTTCCCATTTCAGTTGATTGTGCAGCTCTTATATGTTTAATCTTCTCTGAATTCTTTCTAAATGTGATTAATGCCTCCCCATCTGACGTGTGTTCTATTATGTTTTTTCACAAGATCATAAAAAGAAATTATCACTTCACTTTTTCACCTGCTGACGACTAAAAGAATGTGATGTTTGCACTAATTAAGCACGCAAAGTTAAAAAACTACACCGAACACCTGCATACAAGTGATGACTGATCTTGTTGATGTAAGCATCAAAACATGTCTATCAGGAAACCATGTATCAAAAGGTTTTATAGACTGTGAATGTAGGAAACGAGTGTTCACACTGTGTATATTTATTGGGCCTCAAGGTCTTCTTGTTGTTTCATTTTCTGCAGTCGGACTTTCTCTGCTTTGTTGCCTTGGTGGTGCACGCTTCTCTCTTACAGCATTCAGTATTTTCTCTGCTTCACCACAAGATATGGGATAACACAACATGTTTCCTTGTAGAAAGACATAGGGGATAACATGCTGACTGCACAGCCTTGTTAATTTAAAATGATTCAGATTCACTAACATTCAAAAGATGGTAATAACAAAATCAGCTGGTGTGCACTTTTCATGAACCTTTTAGTAATTTTGCGTGTGCGCATATTTAAAGGTAAGAGCATTTCTGCACATATTCTGAGACATTCAGAAAGTTGTCCCAGGCGTAGCCAGTATAAAAGATGGATGTAGCCACCCATTAGTTAGTAACTAACTGTTACGAAGCCAAGAGGTAAGTCATCATGGATCACTGATAATCCTTCTTTCTCACTTATAAATTGACCAAAATATCCTTTCGAATTCAATTTTAAACTAGTGATTGAGTTATGAATAGCATGTAATGAGGTCTTCTATACAACTGGGAGTATTTTTGAAGTCATATGAATATCCAGCTGCTGACAATTAAAAACAATGTAGGATGAAGGCATGTCCACATCGGCTTTATTTTTCAGATCCAGAAGCTGTGTCCATCTTTTATACTCCCAGGCTATGGTGGGTCACCAGACTGCTACATGTGTCAGTTTTGCAAGTCTCTCACAGATTCTTTCACATTGGTCATCTTTCATCTGGATCAGTGCAAAATCTCAGTGTATACTCACCTAATAGTGATTGTGGCAGGGGTGTGGTCTCTGACTCTGCTGCAATGGAGGGATGGTTGGGTAAGCTCACAGGGCTGCCCCGGGAGAATGAAGGGGACAGGTGAGAGGGATTACAACTAATGAACTCTGCCCTTTTTAGTGCCTGGAGTCAGGAAGGGAAGGAGCTGGAAAGATGGCTTCCCGTGGAATA